>NW_026600595.1:159722-184477 GCF_029448725.1 Salvelinus fontinalis | reverse complement strand
TCTGTTACTCTCTCTGTTACTCTCTCTCTGTTACTCTCTCTGTTACTCTCTCTGTTACTCTCTCTCTCTGTTACTCTCTCTGTTACTCTCTCTCTCTGTTACTCTCTCTGTTACTCTCTCTCTCTGTTACTCTCTCTCTCTCTGTTACTCTCTCTGTTACTCTCTCTGTTACTCTCTCTGTTACTCTCTCTGTTACTCTCTCTGTTACTCTCTCTCTGTTACTCTCTCTGTTACTCTCTCTGTTACTCTCTCTCTCTCTGTTACTCTCTCTGTTACTCTCTCTGCTACTCTCTCTGTTACTCTCTCTCTGTTTCTCTCTCTCTCTGTTACTCTCTCTGTTTCTCTCTCTCTCTGTTACTCTCTCTCTGTTACTCTCTCTGTTACTCTCTCTGTTACTCTCTCTGTTACTCTCTCTCTGTTACTCTCTCTGTTACTCTCTCTGTTACTCTCTCTGCTACTCTCTCTGCTACTCTCTCTGTTACTCTCTCTCTGTTACTCTCTCTCTCTCTGTTACTCTCTCTGTTTCTCTCTCTCTCTGTTACTCTCTCTCTGTTACTCTCTCTGTTACTCTCTCTCTCTGTTACTCTCTCTCTCTCTGTTACTCTCTCTCTGTTACTCTCTCTGTTACACTCTCTGTTACTCTCTCTCCTCTCTGTTACTCTCTCTCTCTCTGTTACTCTCTCTCTGTTACTCTCTCTGTTACTCTCTCTGTTACTCTCTCTCTCTCTGTTACTCTCTCTCTGTTACTCTCTCTCTCTCTCTGTTACTCTCTCTATTTTACACTCTCTCTGTTACTCTCTCTCTCTGTTACTCTCTCTCTCTGTTACTCTCTCTCTCTCTGTTACTCTCTCTCTGTTACTCTCTCTGTTACTCTCTCTGTTACTCTCTCTCTCTCTGTTACTCTCTCTCTGTTACTCTCTCTCTCTCTCTCTCTCTCTCTGTTACTCTCTCTCTCTCTCTGTTACTCTCTCTGTTACTCTCTCTCCCTGTTACTCTCTCTATGTTACTCTCTCCATGTTACTCTCTCCCTGTTACTCTCTCTCTCTGTTACTCTCTCTCTCTGTTACTCTCTCTCTCTGTTACTCTCTATGTTTCCCTGGGACAATATGCTTCCATTTCACTGGGACAACATGCTTCTATTTCACTGGGACAATATGCTTAAATTTCACTGGGACAACATGCTTCCATTTCACTGGGACAACATGCCTCCATTTCACTGGGACAACATGCTTCCATTTCACTGGGACAATATCCTTCCATTTCACTGGGACAACATGCTTCCATTTCACTGGGACAACATGCTTCCATTTCACTGGGACAACGTGCTTCCATTTCACTGGGACAACATGCTTCCATTTCACTGGGACAACGTGCTTCCATTTCACTGGGACAACGTGCTTCCATTTCACTGGGACAACATGCTTCCATTTCACTGGGACAACATGCTTCCATTTCACTGGGACAACATGCTTCCATTTCACTGGGACAACATGCTTCCATTTCACTGGGACAATATGCTTCCATTTCACTGGGACGTCATGCTTCCATTTCACTGGGACAATATGCAGTCCCCCGTGGCCCTGTGTGTCTCTTCATGTCTCTACTCGTGTTCACGCCATGTCTCAATCATATTGAACCGTGTGTGTGTGTGTGTGCCTGCGCGCGCGTGTGTGTGTGTGTGTGCGTGTGTGTGCGTGTGCGTGTGCGTGCATGTGCGTGTGCATGTGTGTGTGCGCCCGTATGCGTATGCGTGTGTGTGCGTGCACATGCGTGTGTGTGCTCGTGCGCGTGTGTGTGTACATACCGTGGGAGTGGGCAGGTCATCTCTCTATGTCATTAATCATAACAGACAGCTCATAACAGCCCAATCTGCATGTAGAAGAAAGGAGAAGAGGAGGAAGAGGAGGAGGAGAGTGGTACAACTCACCCGTAGGTAGTCTTCTGGCCGCTAGTGGTACAAGGAATCTAATTTAACATGCAACATTAAATGATGCTAAGTACCAGTGGCATTTGAACCCTGAACAACAAGCTATTGCAATTGAATGAGACTGTTAGTTCTGGCCTTGAGTGATGAATTTAGCCCAGTTATACAGGCAAACTGTAGTCTATATGGACAGTTATACAGGCAAACTGTGGTCTATATGGACATTTATACAGGCAAACTGTAGTCTATATGGACATTTATACAGGCAAACTGTAGTCTATATGGACATTTATACAGGCAAACTGTAGTCTAAATGGACATTTATACAGGCAAACTGTAGTCTATATGGACATTTATACAGGCAAACTGTGGTCTATATGGACAGTTATACAGGCAAACTGTGGTCTATATGGACAGTTATACAGGCAAACTGTAGTCTATATGGACAGTTATACAGGCAAACTGTAGTCTATATGGACAGTTATACAGGCAAACTGTAGTCTATATGGACAGTTATCAAGGCAAACTGTAGTCTATATGGACAGTTATACAGGCAAACTGTAGTCTATATGGACAGTTATACAGGCAAACTGTAGTCTATATGGACAGTTATACAGGCAAACTGTAGTCTATATGGGCATTTATACAGGCAAACTGTAGTCTATGTGGACAGTTATACAGGCAAACTGTAGTCTACGTGTACAGTTATACAGACAAACTGTAGTCTATATGGACAGTTATACAGGCAAACTGTAGTCTATATTAACATTTATATCAATCAATCAAGTTTATTTTATATAGCCCTTGGTACATCAGCTAATGTCTCGAAGTGCTGTACAGAGACCCAGCCTAAAACCCCAAACAGCTAGAATGCAGGTGTAGAAGCACGGTGGCTAGGAAAAACTCCCTAGAAAGGCCAAAACCTAGGAAGAAACCTAGAGAGGAACCAGGCTATGAGGGGTGGCCAGTCCTCTTCTGGCTGTGCCGGGTGGAGATTATAACAGAACTATGCCAAGATGTTCAAAAATGTTCATAAGTGACAAGCATGGTCAAATAATAATCATGAATAATATTCAGTTGGCTTTTCATAGCCGATCATTAAGAGTTGAAAAACAACAGGTCTGGGACAGGTGGTGGTTCCATAACCGCAGGCAGAACAGCAGCAAGGCCAGGCGGACTGGGGACAGCAAGGAGCCACCATGCCCGGCAGTCCCGACGTATGGTCCCAGGGCTCAGGTCCTCCGAGAGAAAGAAAGAGAGAAGGAGAAAATTAGAGAGAGCCAAGATTTTCAAAATGTTCATAAATGACAAGCATGGTCAAATAATAATCAGGAATAAATCTGTTGGCTTTTCATAGCCGATCATTAAGAGTTGAAAACAGCAGGTCTGGGACAGGTAGGGGTTCCGTAACCGCAGGCAGAACCGTTGAAACTGGAATAGCAGCAAGGCCAGGCGGACTGGGGGCAGCAGGGAGTCGTCATGCCCGGTAGTCCTGACGTATGGTCCTAGGGCTCAGGTTCTCAGAGAGAGAAAGAAAGAGAGAACGAGAGAATTAGAGAAAGCATACTTAAATTCACACAGGACACTGGATAAGACAGGAGAAGTACTCCAGGTATAACCAACTGACCCTAGCCCCCCGACACATAAACTACTGCAGCATAAATACTGGAGGCTGAGACAGGAGCGGTCAGGAGACACTGTGGCCCCATCCGAAGATAGAGGCAAACCCTTCCCCTTCATACAGACTGGGGAGCATTACAGTACAGTACCGTATACCACTGAATTGTTGAATACTCATTTCTGATTTGCTGGAAGGACATTTTAGATTTTGTTCTCTACTGGATTCAGCATCCACTATTGGTCTGACTGTCTGTCTGTCTGTCTGTCTGTCTGTCTGTCTGTCTGTCTCAAACAGATAAGGGGAACAAACAAGGGAACGAACGGTGAAACATGAAAAAGAGAGAAAAGAAAGAGGGAATGAATTGAAAATAAAAAGAGAGAGAGAGCGAGAGAGCGCGAGAGAGAGAGAGAGAAGAGAGAGAGAGAGAGAGAGCGACAGAGAGGGGGAAAGAGAGGGGGAAAGAGAGGGGGAAAGAGAGGGGGAAAGAGAGGGGGAAAGAGAGAGGGTGAAGATGAAAAGGCAGAGTGATGCACTCCAGGACACAACAGCATTGGTACTCATGACATGGTCACACACACACACACACACACACACACACACACACACACACACACACACACACACACACACACACACACACACACACACACACACACACACACACACACACACACACACACACACACACACACACACACACACACACACACACACCCTCAACATCGCTCTCCCAACTTCTATTCCCCGTTGCTAAATATACTCAGGCGTACAATGCAAATAAAATAGATATTTATTTAATTTCCAGGAGTAGAAAAACATCCCTATTATCCAAATGCTTTAGTTAAGCAACAAGCTGAAAACAAAGAACCCGGCGACCCTGTCTGTCTGTCTGTCTGGGGAGAGGGGGAACGAGAGAGAGGGGGAACGAGAGAGAGGGGGAACGAGAGAGGGGGAACGAGAGAGAGGGGGAACGAGAGAGAGAGAGGGGGAACGAGAGAGAGAGAGGGGGAACGAGAGAGAGAGAGGGGGAACGAGAGAGAGAGAGGGGGGATGAGAGAGAGGGGGAACGAGAGAGAGAGAGGGGGAACGAGAGAGAGAGAGGGGGAACGAGAGAGAGAGAGGGGGAACGAGAGAGAGAGAGGGGGAACGAGAGAGAGAGAGGGGGAACGAGAGAGAGGGGGAATGAGAGAGAGAGAGGGGGAACGAGAGAGAGAGAGGGGGGATGAAAGAGAGGGGGAACGAGAGAGAGGGGGAACGAGAGAGAGAGAGGGGGAACGAGAGAGAGAGAGGAAGAACGAGAGAGAGAGAGGGGGAACGAGAGAGAGAGAGAGGGGGAACGAGAGAGAGAGAGGGGGAACGAGAGAGAGAGAGGGGGAACGAGAGAGAGAGAGGGGGAACGAGAGAGAGGGGGAATGAGAGAGAGAGAGGGGGAACGAGAGAGAGAGAGGGGGAACGAGAGAGAGAGGGGGAACGAGAGAGAGAGAGGGGGAACGAGAGAGAGAGAGGGGGAACCAGAGAGAGAAGGGGGGGACGAGAGAGAGGGGGAACGAGAGAGAGGGGGAACGAGAGAGAGAGGGGGAACGAGAGAGAGAGGGGGGGAACGAGAGAGAGGGGGAACGAGAGAGAGAGGGGGGCAACGAGAGAGGGGGGCAACGAGAGAGAGAGGGGGAACGAGAGAGAGAGGGGGAACGAGAGAGAGAGGGGGGGAACGAGAGAGAGGGGGAACGAGAGAGAGAGGGGGAACGAGAGAGAGAGGGGGAACGAGAGAGAGAGAGGGGGAACGAGAGAGAGGGGGAACGAGAGAGAGAGGGGGGGAACGAGAGAGAGAGGGGGGGAACGGGAGAGGGGGAACGAGAGAGAGGGGGAACGAGAGAGAGAGAGGGGGAATGAGAGAGAGAGAGGGAACGAGAGAGAGAGAGAGGGGGAAGGAGAGAGAGGGGGAACGAGAGAGAGAGAGAGAGAGAGGGGAAACGAGAGAGAGAGATGGAGAGAGAGAGAGAGAGAGGGAGACCGAGAGAGAGGGGGAACGAGAGAGAGGGGGAACGAGAGAGAGAGAGGGGGAACGAGAGAGAGAGAGGGGGAACGAGAGAGAGAGAGGGGGAACGAGAGAGAGAGAGGGGGAACGAGAGAGAGGGGGGGAACGAGAGAGAGGGGGAACGAGAGAGAGAGGGGGAACGAGAGAGAGAGAGGGCGAACGAGAGAGAGAGAGAGGGGGAACGAGAGAGAGGGGGAACGAGAGAGAGAGGGGGGGGACGAGAGAGGGGGGAACGAGGGAGAGGGGGAACGAGAGAGAGGGGGAACGAGAGAGAGAGAGCGAGAGAGAGAGAGGGGGAACGAGAGAGAGAGATGGAGAGAGAGAGAGAGAGAGGGAGACCGAGAGAGAGGGGGAACGAGAGAGAGAGAGCGAGAGAGAGAGGGGGAACGAGAGAGAGGGGGAACGAGAGAGAGAGAGCGAGAGAGAGAGAGGGAGACCGAGAGAGAGAGAGGGAGACCGAGAGAGAGAGAGAGGGAGACCGAGAGAGAGAGAGGGAGACCGAGAGAGAGAGAGGAGGAACGAGAGAGAGGGGGAACGAGAGAGAGAGGGGGGAACGAGAGAGAGGGGGAACGAGAGAGAGAGAGAGAGAGAGAGAGAGAGAGAGAGAGAGAGAGAGAGAGACGCATAGTCACATATAGTACAGTACACTTATAGTCACATATAGTACTGTACACTTATAGTCACATATAGTACTGTACACTTATAGTCACATATAGTACTGTACACTTATAGTCACATATAGTACTGTACACTTATAGTCACATATAGTACAGTACACTTATAGTGACATGTAGTACAGTACACTTATAGTGACATGTAGTACTGTACACTTATAGTCACATGTAGTACTGTACACTTATAGTCACATATAGTACAGTACACTTATAGTGACATATAGTACTGTACACTTATAGTCACATATAGTACAGTACACTTATAGTCACATATAGTACTGTACACTTATAGTCACATATAGTACAGTACACTTATAGTCACATATAGTACTGTACACTTATAGTCACATATAGTACAGTACACTTATAGTCACATACAGTACTCTACACTTATAGTCACATATAGAACTGTACACTTATAGTCACATATAGTACTGTACTGAGAGAGGGGGAAAGAGAGGGGGAAAGAGAGGGGGAAAGAGAGAGGGTGAAGATGAAAAGGCAGAGTGATGCACTCCAGGACACAACAGCATTGGTACTCATGACATGGTCACACACACACACACACACACACACACACACACACACACACACACACACACACACACACACACACACACACACACACACACACACACACACACACACACACACACACACACACACTCAACATCGCTCTCCCAACTTCTATTCCCCGTTGCTAAATATACTCAGGCGTACAATGCAAATAAAATAGATATTTATTTAATTTCCAGGAGTAGAAAAACATCCCTATTATCCAAATGCTTTAGTTAAGCAACAAGCTGAAAACAAAGAACCCGGCGATGCCTGCATCTGTCTGTCTGTCTGTCTGGGGAGAGGGGGAACGAGAGAGAGGGGGAACGAGAGAGAGGGGGAACGAGAGAGAGAGAGGGGGAACGAGAGAGAGAGAGGGGGAACGAGAGAGAGAGAGGGGGAACGAGAGAGAGAGAGGGGGAACGAGAGAGAGAGGGGGAACGAGAGAGAGAGAGGGGGGATGACAGAGAGGGGGAACGAGAGAGAGGGGGAACGAGAGAGAGAGAGGGGGAACGAGAGAGAGAGAGGGGGAACGAGAGAGAGAGAGGGGGAACGAGAGAGAGAGAGGGGGAACGAGAGAGAGAGAGAGAGGGGGAACGAGAGAGAGAGAGGGGGAACGAGAGAGAGAGAGGGGGAACGAGAGAGAGAGAGGGGGAACGAGAGAGAGAGAGGGGGAACGAGAGAGAGAGAGGGGGAACGAGAGAGAGAGAGGGGGAACGAGAGAGAGAGAGGGGGAACGAGAGAGAGAGAGGGGGAACGAGAGAGAGAGAGGGGGAACGAGAGAGAGAGAGGGGGAACGAGAGAGAGAGAGGGGGAACGAGAGAGAGAGAGGGGGAACGAGAGAGAGAGAGGGGGAACGAGAGAGAGAGGGGGAACGAGAGAGAGGGGGAATGAGAGAGGAGAGGGGGAACGAGAGAGAGAGAGGGGGAACGAGAGAGAGAGAGGGGGAACGAGAGAGAGAGAGAGAGTGGGAACGAGAGAGAGAAGAGGGGGAACGAGAGAGAGAAGGGGGGGACGAGAGAGAGGGGGAACGAGAGAGAGGGGGAACGAGAGAGAGAGGGGGAACGAGAGAGAGAGGGGGGGAACGAGAGAGAGGGGGAACGAGAGAGAGAGGGGGGCAACGAGAGAGGGGGGCAACGAGAGAGAGGGGGAACGAGAGAGAGAGGGGGAACGAGAGAGAGAGGGGGGGAACGAGAGAGGGTGGGAACGAGAGAGAGAGGGGGAACGAGAGAGAGAGGGGGAACGAGAGAGAGAGAGGGGGAACGAGAGAGAGGGGGAAAGAGAGAGAGGGGGGGAACGAGAGAGGGGGGAACGAGGGAGAGGGGGAACGAGAGAGAGAGAGGGGGAATGAGAGAGAGAGAGGGAACGAGAGAGAGAGAGCGAGAGAGAGAGGGGGAACGAGAGAGGGGGAACGAGAGAGAGGGGGAACGAGAGAGAGAGAGAGAGAGAGGGGGAACGAGAGAGAGAGATGGAGAGAGAGAGAGAGAGAGGGAGACCGAGAGAGAGGGGGAACGAGAGAGAGAGAGCGAGAGAGAGAGGGGGAACGAGAGAGAGGGGGAACGAGAGAGAGAGAGCGAGAGAGAGAGAGGGGGAACGAGAGAGAGAGATGGAGAGAGAGAGAGAGAGAGGGAGACCGAGAGAGGGGGAACGAGAGAGAGGGGGAACGAGAGAGAGAGAGGGGGAACGAGAGAGAGAGAGGGGGAACGAGAGAGAGAGAGGGGGAACGAGAGAGAGGGGGAACGAGAGAGAGAGGGGGGAAACAAGAGAGAGAGGGGGAACGAGAGAGAGGGGGAACGAGAGAGAGAGAGGGGGAATGAGAGAGAGAGAGGGAACGAGAGAGAGAGAGCGAGAGAGAGAGGGGGAACGAGAGAGAGGGGGAACGAGAGAGAGAGGGAACGAGAGAGAGAGAGCGAGAGAGAGAGAGGGGGAACGAGAGAGAGGGGGAACGAGAGAGAGAGATGAGAGAGAGAGAGAGAGGGGGACCGAGAGAGAGGGGGAACGAGAGAGAGGGGGAACGAGAGAGAGGGGGAACGAGAGAGAGGGGGAACGAGAGAGAGAGAGGGGGACCTTAGAGAGGGGGAAGGAGAGAGAGGGGGAAGGAGAGAGAGAGAGGGGGAACGAGAGAGAGAGAGGGGGAAGGAGAGAGAGGGGGGATGAGAGAGAGAGAGAGAGAGAGAGAGAGAGGGGGGGGGGGGAGGGGAACGAGAGAGAGGGGGAACGAGAGAGAGGGGGACCGAGAGAGAGGGGGAACGAGAGAGAGAGAGAGCGAGAGAGAGAAAGAGAGAGAGAGAGAGAGGGGGAACGAGAGAGAGAGAGGGGGAACGAGAGAGAGAGAGGGGGAACGAGAGAGAGAGAGGGGGAACGAGAGAGAGAGAGGGGGAACGAGAGAGAGAGAGGGGGAACGAGAGAGAGAGAGGGGGAACGAGAGAGAGAGAGGGGGAACGAGAGAGAGAGAGGGGGAACGAGAGAGAGAGAGGGGGGATGAGAGAGAGAGAGGGGGAACGAGAGAGAGAGAGGGGGAACGAGAGAGAGAGAGGGGGAACGAGAGAGAGGGGGAATGAGAGAGAGAGAGGGGGAACGAGAGAGAGAGAGGGGGATGAAAGAGAGGGGGAACGAGAGAGAGGGGGAACGAGAGAGAGAGAGGGGGAATGAGAGAGAGAGAGGGGGAACGAGAGAGAGAGAGGGGGAACGAGAGAGAGAGAGGGGGAACGAGAGAGAGAGAGGGGGAACGAGAGAGAGAGAGGGGGAACGAGAGAGAGAGAGGGGGAACGAGAGAGAGAGAGGGGGAACGAGAGAGAGAGAGGGGGAACGAGAGAGAGAGAGGGGGAACGAGAGAGAGAGAGGGGGAACGAGAGAGAGAGAGGGGGAACGAGAGAGAGAGAGGGGGAACGAGAGAGAGAAGGGGGGGACGAGAGAGAGGGGGAACGAGAGAGAGGGGGAACGAGAGAGAGGGGGAACGAGAGAGAGAGGGGGAACGAGAGAGAGAGGGGGGGAACGAGAGAGAGGGGGAACGAGAGAGAGAGGGGGGCAACGAGAGAGGGGGGCAACGAGAGAGAGGGGGAACGAGAGAGAGAGGGGGAACGAGAGAGAGAGGGGGGGAACGAGAGAGAGAGGGGGAACGAGAGAGAGAGGGGGAACGAGAGAGAGAGAGGGGGAACGAGAGAGAGGGGGAACGAGAGAGAGAGGGGGGGAACGAGAGAGGGGGGAACGAGGGAGAGGGGGAACGAGAGAGAGGGGGAACGAGAGAGAGAGAGGGGGAATGAGAGAGAGAGAGGGAACGAGAGAGAGAGAGCGAGAGAGAGAGGGGGAACGAGAGAGGGGGAATGAGAGAGAGGGGGAACGAGAGAGAGAGAGAGAGAGAAGGGGAACGAGAGAGAGAGATGGAGAGAGAGAGAGAGAGAGGGAGACCGAGAGAGAGGGGGAACGAGAGAGAGGGGGAACGAGAGAGAGAGAGCGAGAGAGAGAGAGGGGGAACGAGAGAGAGAGAGATGGAGAGAGAGAGAGAGAGAGGGAGACCGAGAGAGAGGGGGAACGAGAGAGAGGGGGAACGAGAGAGAGAGAGGGGGAACGAGAGAGAGAGAGGGGGAACGAGAGAGAGGGGGAACGAGAGAGAGAGGGGGGGAACAAGAGAGAGAGGGGGAACGAGAGAGAGGGGGAACGAGAGAGAGAGAGAGGGGGAATGAGAGAGAGGGAACGAGAGAGAGAGAGCGAGAGAGAGAGAGAGCGAGAGAGAGAGGGGGAACGAGAGAGAGGGGGAACGAGAGAGAGAGGGAACGAGAGAGAGAGAGCGAGAGAGAGAGAGGGGGAACGAGAGAGAGGGGGAACGAGAGAGAGAGATGAGAGAGAGAGAGAGGGGGACCGAGAGAGAGGGGGAAGAGAGAGAGGGGGAACGAGAGAGAGGGGGAACGAGAGAGAGAGAGGGGGACCTAAGAGAGGGGGAAGGAGAGAGAGGGGGAAGGAGAGAGAGAGAGGGGGAAGGAGAGAGAGAGAGAGGGAACGAGAGAGAGAGAGGGGGAACGAGAGAGAGAGAGGGGGAATATTTTTTTTATTTTATTTTATTTTTATTTTTCCCCCTTATTTTTCCTAATCCTTCGCGGGATAGCTTTTCAGCTGATCGACCATTTGTGGGTCTAGAATTAAGGGACTACACTGGGTTACTCTGTCGCCCTGTGGGTGTGAATTTTTTTTCTTTCTTTGCTTTGTTACCTTTGAGGTAATGTGTTTTGTTTTGGGCCTATAATCTAGTGTAAAACAGTGGGGGTGAATGTAGCAGTGTGATGTTGTTCCCCTAGATTACGCACCAAATTGCACACAAGGACCAATTCAAATAGGCCAGGTCAAGAGGGGATGTTAATAATCTGATAATAATAATAATAATTCGGTGTATTTTTTTATTTAATTACAGCTGCATAGCTAATGTTTTTATTTGGTGTACAAACACTTTTTCATACCAATATTGTACATACAAGTGATTGTAAAAGTTTTGTATATTTTGGTTTGGCCCATCGCGGGTTATCTGTATCCCCATACCACTTTATCGTTCTCTTTTGCCTGACCCTCGGCTAGCAAGGTATGTTGTCCTTGGCTCCGAAACTGTTTAATATAAAACCGTCATAAGGTTATACAATGTACTGTTTTGCAACCATACGTTTGTTATAGTGTGGACAGTGTAGGAATTTATGTTAACAAGTTTCACAGAGCTCACTGACTGGGGTATCTGTTGTAACTTCTAAGTACTTGTGACAGTGGTTGAGTGAGTGTACATGTGCTCGCGCAGGTGCCGGATAGCTGTGACTGCACCAAGGGTAACGTGTGTGTTGTCTCTTCGTGTGCAGGTATGTCTTTTATTTTGTCAGAATTATGTTCTGCATAGTTTTACTTGTATATGCTGTTGTGCAGCGAGTGTGTGCACGCAGCACCTGTTAATTCCTTTTGGCGCTCTTTTGCCTGACCCTCGGCTAGCAAGGTGCCGGATAGCTGTGACTGCACCAAGGGTAACGTGTGTGTTGTCTCTTCGTGTGCAGGGCAAATAAAAAGATTTCAACGAGCAGACCATCAGTTGTGGCAGCGTCTTCATTAAGAATTACACAACGCAGAACGAACCACGCTACAAACGAACCACGCTACAAAAACAAAACAAAACAAAACAAAACTACATTGCTTATTGGGAAACACAAGCACAAGCACAGAGCAAAATGCAGTGCTATCTGGCCCTAAATCGACAGTACACCGTGGCTAACTATTTGACTATGGTTACTGATCAAAACCTTAGAAAAACCTTGACAAAGTACAGGCTCAGTGAGCACAGCCTTGCCATTGAGAAGGGTAGACACAGGAAAACCTGGCTCCCTGTAGAGGAAAGGCTGTGCAACCACTGCACAACAGCAGAACCTGAGACGGAGCTGCATTTCCTGACAAAATGTAAAAAATATAAAACAATTAGAGAGTGTCATTTCCCCAAATTTGAAACTCTTATTCAAGGTTTCAAAGACCTCTCTGATGAGGATAGGCTACCCGTCCTGTTGGGGGAGGACGCAGAGAGCTGTGGGTTGGCAGCGCACTACATTGCTGCCTGCCATAAGTTGAGGGACAGTGTCTGACAGACCAATCAACCTGCACATGTACTCTACTGTATGTTTATTGTTATTGTTGAATGTATGGTTATTTTGACACTTAGTTATTGTTGTTACTGTTGTCCCGTTGACCATTTTGATTCTCATTTTTATATTGTAAATAAGCTTTGGCAATATGTACATTGTTACGTCATGCCAATAAAGCAAATTGAATTGAATTGAGAGGGGGAAGGAGAGAGAGGGGGGATGAGAGAGAGAGAGAGAGAGAGAGAGAGAGGGGGGAGGGGGAGGGGAACGAGAGAGAGGGGGAACGAGAGAGAGGGGGACCGAGAGAGAGGGGGAACGAAAGAGAGAGAGAGAGCGAGAGAGAGAAAGAGAGAGAGAGAGAGAGTGAGAGAGAGAGAGAGAGAGAGAGAGAGAGGAAACGAGAGAGAGGGGGAACGAGAGAGAGAGAGCGAGAGAGAGAGAGAGAGCGAGAGAGAGGGGGAACGAGAGAGAGAGATGGAGAGAGAGAGAGAGAGAGAGGGGGACCGAGAGAGAGGGGGAACGAGAGAGAGGGGGAACGAGAGAGAGGGGGGACGAGAGAGAGGGGGAACGAGAGAGAGGGGGAACGAGAGAGAGAGAGAGCGAGAGAGAGAGAGGGGGACTTAGAGAGAGGGGGAAGGAGAGAGAGGGGGCACGAGAGAGAGAGAGGGGGAAGGAGAGAGAGGGGGGACGAGAGAGAGAGAGAGAGAGAGAGAGAGAGGTGGGGGGGAGAGGGGGAGGGGAATGAGAGAGAGGGGGAGGGGAACGAGAGAGAGGGGGACCGAGAGAGAGGGGGAACGAGAGAGAGAGATCAAGAGAGAGAGAACAAGAGAAAGAGAGAGAGAGAGAGAGAGAGAGAGAGAGAGAGAGAGAGAGAGAGAGAGAGAGAGAGAGAGAGAGAGAGAGAGAGAGAGAGAGAGAGAGAGAGAGAGAGAGAGAGAGATAGTTGTTTGGTCTTTGTGAAAACATAATAAATACTACAAAGCCGTCCTCACATGTTGGGGTTATTGTGACTCATTGTCCTGCTATTGTCTTTGATTCTTATATAGAACATATTCAACAGATGTGGCATTCCAAACATACCATGTTGACGACTCCTCTCCGTCTACCACGTCCGTTTGTGTGTCTGTCTGTGTGTCACTAATGAGAGAAATATACAGTGGTCTCTCTGTCTGTCTACCCTGAACCTATAGTAGTCTATAGCGCTGTGATGAAAACTCATCTTTGTAATTAGGCTGGTTATAAACCACAGCTCTATAATAATGTATCAATCTAACAGAGTGGAGGGCCCTGTTACTATGTGGAGGGCCCTGTTACTATGTGGATGGCACTGTTACTATGTGGAGGGCCCTGTTACTATGTGGAGGGCCCTGTTACTATGTGGAGGGCCCTGTTACTATGTGGAGGGCCTTGTTACTATGTGGAGGGCCCTGTTACTATATGGATGGCCCTGTTACTATGTGGAGGGCCCTGTTACTATGTGGATGGCCCTGTTACTATGTGGAGGGCCCTGTTACTATGTGGAGGGCCCTGTTACTATGTGGATGGCCCTGTTACTATGTGGAGGGTTCTGTTACTATGTGGAGGGCCCTGTTACTATGTGGAGGGCCCTGTTACTATGTGGAGGGCCCTGTTACTATGTGGAGGGCCCTGTTACTATGTGGAGGGCCCTGTTACTATGTGGATGGCCCTGCTACTATGTGGATGGCCCTGTTACTATGTGGAGGGCCCTGTTACTATGTGGACCGTTCAGTGTGTAAGACGTAATCACACACTAATGACAAAGCTACTCTAAAGTCGCCTCGCTTATGTAATGGCTATGATTTACACTAACACACACACACACACACACACACACACACACACACACACACACACACACACACACACACACACACACACACACACACACACACACACACACACACACACACACACACACACACACACACACACACACACACACACACACAGCAGCTGTAGCCACCCCTATAGCTCAGACAGATTGGTGGTATAGTGAAACAGAATAAGCCTTCAGTCGTGTGTTGCAGCTCTACTCTCTCAGAGAGTTAACAATTTATTCATGTTAATAATACAAAAGAGACTACAGCACAGCCAGCCAAAGGTTGCCTGCAGTTCAGTCATACACAATATTTAATCTGGGGCTATACGTTATCTAAACACCACTGTCCTCCTGAACAACAACCCAACTCCTTCACCCCAGCCTCTCCAACAGTCAGTGAGTCGCTGCGTCCATTCCTGGTATGAAATAAAGCCCAGTAATAGCCAGCACTGCGTCCTTCATCACAAGCCTGGAGCTAAAATGCTCCCTCTGCATTAATATGAAAGTCAGAAACAGTTTTATGGGCAATATTGTTCGAGGTTCTTTAATTTACGGCTAGGCGTATGTTCCGGTGAAACTGGAGGGCGCGCAATTCAAATAAACACTCAATGATGGATATTAAACATTTAGGTACATACAAGTGTGTTATATCGGTTGAAAGATTACATTCTTCTTCTAACTGCACTGTCTGATTTACAGTAGCTATTACATTGAAAGTATGCCATGCGATTGTTTGAGGACAACACCCCACATCAAAATATTTTTCCACTGACACAGGTTTCATAAATTCACAAATAGTCATTTAATATTCACTTACTTTTTGAAAATCTTCCTCTGATTTGTCATCCAAAGGCTCCCAGCTATAACATGTAGTGTCGTTTTGTTAGAATAAATCCTTCTTCATATCCCAAAAAGTCTGTTTAGTTGGCTCCATCGATTTGAGTAATCCACTCTTTCAACATGCAGAGAAAGCAATTTGAAAATCTACCCCTAAACTTTGTTTCAACAAGTCAAAATACGTTTCTATTTACATCTCAGATACCATAAAATGTAATCAAACCCTAATATTTCTTACGGAAAGTAGTATGTTCAATAGGAAACCGATTTTAGCAGGTGCGTTCTGTCTTCATCGCGTGCGCATACATGAATTTCCAAGACTGTGTCCCTGAACTAAAACTGATATTTCTTATTCATTTTGGAAGTTATAAGCCTGACACCTTGAACATAGACTGCTGACACCCTGTGGAAGTCATAGGAATTGCATCCTGGGAGCTAGAATTCAGTATGACCCTATACTTTCCATTGTAAGAGCATGGGCTCTCAAAAAAAAAAAAATCTAGTTAGTGTCTTTTTGGCATTTTCTCCTACCATATCTATTGTGTTTTATTCTCCTACATTATTTTAACATTTCTACAAACTTCAAAGTTTTTTTTCTTCCAATGGTACCAATTATATGCATATCCTGGCTTCAGGGCCTGAGCAACAGGTAGTTTACTTTGGGCATGTCATTCAGGTGGAAATTGAGAAAAAAGGGGCCTATAACACTTAGAGTACTGTCCGGTTATATGGTCAATCCCTGGTCCAATCACACTTAGAGTACTGTCCAGTTATATGGTCAATCCCTGGTCCAATCACACTTAGAGTACTGTCCAGTTATATGGTCAATCCCTGGTCCTATCACACTTAGAGTACGGTCCAGTTATATGGTCAATCCCTGGTCCTATAACACTTAGAGTACTGTCCAGTAATATGGTCAATCCCTGGTCCTATCACACTTAGACTACTGTCCAGTAATATGGTCAATCCCTGGTCCTATCACACTTAGAGTACTGTCTAGTTATATGGTCAATCCCTGGTCCTATCACACTTAGAGTACTGTCTAGTTATATGGTCAATCCCTGGTCCTATAACACTTAGAGTACTGTCCAGTAATACTGTCAATCCCTGGTCCTATCACACTTAGAGTACTGTCCAGTTATATGGTCAATCCCTGGTCCTATCACACTTAGAGTACTGTCCGGTTATATGGTCAATCCCTGGTCCTATCACACTTAGACTACTGTCTAGTTATATGGTCAATCCCTGGTCCTATAACACTTAGAGTACTGTCCAGTTATATGGTCAATCCCTGGCCCTGTCACACTTAGAGTACTGTCCGGTTATATGGTAAATCCCTGGTCCTATCACACTTAGACTACTGTCCAGTTATATGGTCAATCCCTGGTCATATCACACTTAGAGTACTGTCCGGTTATATGGTCAATCCCTGGTCCTATCACACTTAGAGTACTGTCTAGTTATATGGTAAATCCCTGGTCCTATCACACTTAGAGTACTGTCTAGTTATATGGTCAATCCCTGGTCCTATCACACTTAGACTACTGTCCGGTTATATGGTCAATCCCTGGGCCTGTCACACTTAGAGTACTGTCCAGTTATATGGTCAATCCCTGGTCCTATCACACTTAGAGTACGGTCCAGTTATATGGTCAATCCCTGGTCCTATCACACTTAGAGTACTGTCTAGTTATATGGTCAATCCCTGGTCCTATCACACTTAGAGTACTGTCCAGTTATATGGTCAATCCCTGGTCCTGTCACACTTAGACTACTGTCCGGTTATATGGTCAATCCCTGGCCCTGTCACACTTAGAGTACTGTCCAGTTATATGGTCAATCCCTGGTCCTATCACACTTAGAGTACGGTCCAGTTATATGCTCAATCCCTGGTCCTATCACACTTAGAGTACTGTCTAGTTATATGGTCAATCCCTGGTCCTATCACACTTAGAGTACTGTCCAGTTATATGGTCAATCCCGGGTCCTATCACACTTAGAGTACTGTCCAGTTATATGGTCAATCCCTGGTCCTATCACACTTAGAGTACGGTCCAGTTATATGCTCAATCCCTGGTCCTATCACACTTAGACTACTGTCTAGTTATATGGTCAATCCCTGGTCCTATCACACTTAGAGTACTGTCCAGTTATATGGTCAATCCCTGGTCCTATCACACTTAGAGTACTGTCCAGTTATATGGTCAATCCCTGGTCCTATCACACTTAGAGTACTGTCCAGTTATATGGTCAATCCCTGGTCCTATCACACTTAGAGTACTGTCCGGTTATATGGTCAATCCCTGGTCCTATAACACTTAGAGTACTGTCCAGTTATATGGTCAATCCCTGGTCCTATCACACTTAGAGTACTGTCCGGTTATATGGTCAATCCCTGGTCCTATCACACTTAGACTACTGTCTAGTTATATGGTCAATCCCTGTTCCTATAACACTTAGAGTACTGTCCAGTTATATGGTCAATCCCTGGCCCTGTCACACTTAGAGTACTGTCCGGTTATATGGTCAATCCCTGGCCCTGTCACACTTAGAGTACTGTCCGGTTATATGGTCAATCCCTGGTCCTATCACACTTAGAGTACTGTCCAGTTATATGGTAAATCCCTGGTCCTATCACACTTAGAGCACTGTCCGGTTATATGGTCAATCCCTGGTCCTATCACACTTAGACTACTGTCCAGTTATATGGTCAATCCCTGGTCCTATCACACTTAGAGTACTGTCCAGTTATATGGTCAATCCCTGGTCCTATCACACTTAGAGTACTGTCCAGTTATATGGTCAATCCCTGGTCCTATCACACTTAGAGTACTGTCCGGTTATATGGTCAATCCCTGGTTCTATCACACTTAGAGTACTGTCCAGTTATATGGTTAATCCCTGGTCTATCACACTTAGAGTACTGTCCAGTTATATGGTTAATCCCTGGTCCTATCACACTTAGAGTACTGTCCAGTTATATGGTCAATCCCTGGTCTATCACACTTAGAGTACTGTCCAGTTATATGGTCAATCCCTGGTCCTATCACACTTAGAGCACTGTCCGGTTATATGGTCAATCCCTGGTCCTATCACACTTAGAGTACTGTCCAGTTATATGGTCAATCCCTGGTCCTATCACACTTAGAGTACTGTCTGTTATATGGTCAATCCCTGGCCCTATCACACTTAGAGTACTGTCCAGTTATATGGTCAATCCCTGGTCATATCACACTTAGAGTACGGTCCAGTTATATGGTCAATCCCTGGTCCTATCACACTTAGAGTACTGTCCAGTTATATGGTCAATCCCTGGTCCTATCACACTTAGAGTACTGTCCAGTTATATGGTCAATCCCTGGTCCTATCACACTTAGAGTACTGTCCAGTTATATGGTCAATCCCTGGTCCTATCACACTTAGAGTACTGTCCAGTTATATGGTCAATCCCTGGTCCTATCACACTTAGAGTACTGTCCAGTTATATGGTCAATCTATCACACTTAGAGTACTGTCCGGTTATATGGTCAATCTATCACACTTAGAGTACTGTCTAGTTATATGGTAAATCCCTGGTCCTATCACACTTAGAGTACTGTCTAGTTATATGGTCAATCCCTGGTCCTATCACACTTAGAGTACTGTCCAGTTATATGGTCAATCCCTGGTCCTGTCACACTTAGACTACTGTCCGGTTATATGGTCAATCCCTGGCCCTGTCACACTTAGAGTACTGTCCAGTTATATGGTCAATCCCTGGTCCTATCACACTTAGAGTACTGTCCAGTTATATGGTCAATCCCTGGTCCTATCACACTTAGAGTACTGTCTAGTTATATGGTCAATCCCTGGTCCTATCACACTTAGAGTACTGTCCAGTTATATGGTCAATCCCTGGTCCTGTCACACTTAGACTACTGTCCGGTTATATGGTCAATCCCTGGCCCTGTCACACTTAGAGTACTGTCCAGTTATATGGTCAATCCCTGGTCCTATCACACTTAGAGTACGGTCCAGTTATATGCTCAATCCCTGGTCCTATCACACTTAGACTACTGTCTAGTTATATGGTCAATCCCTGGTCCTATCACACTTAGAGTACTGTCCAGTTATATGGTCAATCCCGGGTCCTATCACACTTAGAGTACTGTCCGGTTATATGGTCAATCCCTGGTCCTATCACACTTAGAGTACTGTCCAGTTATATGGTCAATCCCTGGTCCTATCACACTTAGAGTACTGTCCAGTTATATGGTCAATCCCTGGTCCTATCACACTTAGAGTACTGTCCAGTTATATGGTCAATCCCTGGTCCTATCACACTTAGAGTACTGTCCGGTTATATGGTCAATCCCTGGTCCTATCACACTTAGAGTACTGTCCAGTTATATGGTCAATCCCTGGTCCTATCACACTTAGAGTACTGTCCAGTTATATGGTCAATCCCTGGCCCTGTCACACTTAGAGTACTGTCCGGTTATATGGTAAATCCCTGGTCCTATCACACTTAGAGTACTGTCCAGTTATATGGTAAATCCCTGGTCCTATCACACTTAGAGCACTGTCCGGTTATATGGTCAATCCCTGGTGCTATCACACTTAGAGTACTGTCCAGTTATACGGTCAATCCCTGGTCCTATCACACTTAGAGTACTGTCCAGTTATATGGTCAATCCCTGGTCATATCACACTTAGAGTACTGTCCAGTTATATGGTCAATCCCTGGTCCTATCACACTTAGAGTACTGTCCGGTTATATGGTCAATCTATCACACTTAGAGTACTGTCCAGTTATATGGTCAATCTATCACACTTAGAGTACTGTCCAGTTATATGGTCAATCCCTGGTCCCGTCACACTTAGAGTACTGTCCGGTTATATGGTAAATCCCTGGTCCTATCACACTTAGAGTACTGTCCAGTTATATGGTCAATCCCTGGTCCTATCACACTTAGAGTACTGTCCAGTTATATGGTCAATCCCTGGTCCTATCACACTTAGAGTACTGTCCAGTTATATGGTTAATCCCTGGTCCTATCACACTTAGAGTACTGTCCAGTTATATGGTCAATCCCTGGTCATATCCCACTTAGAGTACTGTCCAGTTATATGGTCAATCCCTGGTCCTATCACACTTAGAGTACTGTCCAGTTATATGGTCAATCCCTGGTCATATCCCACTTAGAGTACTGTCCGGTTATATGGTCAATCCCTGGTCCTGTCACACTTAGAGCACTGTCCAGTTATATGGTCAATCCCTGGTCCTATCACACTTAGAGTACTGTCCGGTTATATGGTCAATCCCTGGTCCTGTCACACTTAGAGTACTGTCTAGTTATATGGTCAATCCCTGGTCCTATAACACTTAGAGTACTGTCCAGTTATATGGTCAATCCCTGGCCCTGTCACACTTAGAGTACTGTCCGGTTATATGGTAAATCCCTGGTCCTATCACACTTAGAGTACTGTCCAGTTATATGGTCAATCCCTGGTCCTATCACACTTAGAGCACTGTCCGGTTATATGGTCAATCCCTGGTCCTATCACACTTAGACTACTGTCCAGTTATATGTTTAATCCCTGGTCCTATCACACTTAGAGTACTGTCCAGTTATATGGTCAATCCCTGGTCATATCCCACTTAGAGTACTGTCCAGTTATATGGTCAATCCCTGGTCCTATCACACTTAGAGTACTGTCCAGTTATATGGTCAATCCCTGGTCATATCCCACTTAGAGTACTGTCCGGTTATATGGTCAATCCCTGGTCCTGTCACACTTAGAGCACTGTCCGGTTATATGGTCAATCCCTGGTCCTATCACACTTAGAGCACTGTCCAGTTATATGTTTAATCCCTGGTCCTATCACACTTAGAGTACTGTCCAGTTATATGGTCAATCCCTGGTCATATCCCGCTTAGAGTACTGTCCAGTTATATGGTCAATCCCTGGTCCTATCACACTTAGAGTACTGTCCAGTTATATGGTCAATCCCTGGTCATATCCCACTTAGAGTACTGTCCAGTTATATGGTCAATCCCTGGTCCTATCACACTTAGAGTACTGTCCGGTTATATGGTCAATCCCTGGTCCTGTCACACTTAGAGTACTGTCCGGTTATATGGTCAATCCCTGGTCCTATCACACTTAGAGTACTGTCTGGTTATATGGTCAATCCCTGGTCCTGTCACACTTAGAGTACTGTCCAGTTATATGGTCAATCCCTGGTCATATCCCACTTAGAGTACGGTCCAGTTATATGGTCAATCCCTGGTCCTATCACACTTAGAGTACTGTCCGGTTATATGGTCAATCCCTGGTCCTATCCCACTTAGAGTACTGTCCAGTTATATGGTCAATCCCTGGTCCTATCACACTTAGAGTACGGTCCAGTTATATGGTCAATCCCTGGTCCTATCACACTTAGAGTACGGTCCAGTTATATGGTCAATCCCTGGTCCTATCACACTTAGAGTACGGTCCAGTTATATGGTCAATCCCTGGTCCTATCACACTTAGAGTACGGTCCAGTTATATGGTCAATCCCTGGTCCTATCACACTTAGAGTACGGTCCAGTTATATGGTCAATCCCTGGTCCTATCACACTTAGAGTACGGTCCAGTTATATGGTCAATTCCTGGTCCTATCACACTTAGAGTACTGTCCAGTGATATGGTCATCGGCAGCAAATAAATAATAAAAAAAAGCTCCAAATGTCTCAAAACAGGGCTGCCAGATTATCTCTTCATTGCTCAATCCTTATCATTATTATCCAAATGCATTAGAATCTCTCATGACTTCACGTTAAAAACGAATTACTATCTAGTCTTCTGATTTTTCATAAAAACCACAGCATTTTTCAGGCCAATTAGTACATACTAGCAACACGCATAACCACCAAACCAGACAGGCAAATTCAGGGCAGCTAAGACAACCCAAGCCAAGGACAAAATGCCTTAAATCTACAGTTTTATATAGAGCCATAGCTGAATGGAACTCTTTACCAATCCCTATTTCTCAGGCAAAAAGTAAATTCACCTTCAAGAAAAAAACAAAAAAAACATCTGATGTGATAGACCATATGACTGGACAGGAAGTAGAAAGCATCAACTGAATGTTAAATGTGTTTCCTGTCAGGTATTTTAACTGTCTGTATTGTCTAATGAAATCAAATCAGGGTTTATTTCTCACTTGTGCCGAATACAACAGGTGTAGACCTTACAGTGAAATGCTTACTTACAGGCTCTAACCAATAGTGCAAAAAAGGTATTAGGTGAACAATAGGTAAGTAAAGCAATAAAACAACAGTAAAAAGACAGGCTATATACAGCAGCGAGGCTATAGAAGTAGCGAGGCTACATACAGACACCGTTAATGTAAACTCACCCCATTCCGTACAAATGTGCGTAACCGCGACATTCAAACGGGGCTACAAAGAAAACTAATGGGACTGTAGCGACTGTGTTGACTTCAAAATCTGGGGTGTGAACTAGGTTTCTATTCAAGCGTTGATCGACATGGTAATGGCTCTATAGTATTGGAGGAAAAGTGGAAAAACTGACCCCTCCGTTCCATCGTGACGTGTCATGTCGTAACGTACAGCACGCATAAAGCAACTATTTCTGTCTTACAATCTCTCTCCACCAGGTGTAGCACTTCTCTCATCGTTTAAAAACAAGAAATGGACAGTGACGGGGGTAAGGGGGGATACCTAGTCACTTTTTGCGGCATCCTTGCATGCGATCATCATTCTCAAAGCCGCTGTTTACTTCTAAGATCACTTTAGCAACGCCCTAAAAACCCGATTCAAATTCGACACAAACCTTCAAATAGGTATGTAATGACACATTATATAAACTCTTTATAGTGTTTCATTTACATTTTAGAGGCGATAAGGTGATAAGTTGGACAGATCGAGTGAAAAAAAGCTATTTTCCCACACGACATCTCTCCTTCTCACTCTCACGCATTAGTTTCGCTTCCTCACCCGCCATTTTTAAAAAGACCCGAAGGAGCTCATTGCCTGTTTGAATTATGCAGAAACGGGCTGCATTTAGGTCATGTCATTTGTTCTGTTGGAAATGGGAGAAATTGTACTTTACAATGGTATTGACATTACAGTTGATCTGGAAGTATTACGTTTTGGGGCGCTAAAATAAAGGCAATTGTACGGACCAAGGCGATGTACGAGTTTACGTGAGTTTACATTAGTCAGGCTGATTGAGGTAGTATGTACATGTAGATATGGTTAAAGTGACTATGCATATATGATGAACAGAGAGTAGCAGTAGCGTAAAAGAGGGGTTGGCGGGTGGTGGGTGGGACACAATGCAGATAGCCCAGTTAGCCAATGTGCGGGAGCACTGGTTGGTCGGGCCAATTGAGGTAGTATGTACATGAATGTATAGTTAAAGTGACTATGCATATATGATAAACAGAGAGTAGCAGCAGCATAAAAAGAGGTGTTGGGACGGGGGGGGGGGACGACACACAATGCAAATAGTCCAGGTAGCCATTTGATTACCTATTCAGGAGTCTTATGGCTTGGGGGTAAAAACTGTTGAGAAACCTTTTTGTCCTTGACTTGGCACTCCGGTACCGCTTGCCATGCGGTAGTAGAGAGAACAGTCTATGACTGGGGTGGCTGGGGTCTTTGACAATTTTTAGGGCCTTCCTCTGACACCGCCTGGTGTAGAGGTCCTGGATGGCAGGCAGCTTTGCCCCAGTGACGTACTGGGCCGTACGCACTACCCTTTGTTGTGCCTTGCGGTCGGAGGCCGAGCAATTGCCGTACCAGGCAGTGATGTAACCGGTCAGGATGCTCTCGATGTTGCAGCTGTAGAATGTTTTGACAATCTCAGGACCCATGCCAAATCTTTTTCGTTTCCTGAGGCTTTGTCGTGCCCTCTTCACGACTGTCTTGGTGTGTTTGGACCAATCTAGTTTGTTGTTGATGTGGATACCAAGGAACTTGAAGCTCTCAACCTGCTCCCCTACAGCCCTGTCAATGAGAATGGGGGCGTGCTCGGTCCTCCTTTTCCTGTAGTCCACAATCATCTCCTTAGTCTTGGTTACGTTGAGGGATAGGTTGTTATTCTGGCACCTCCCGGCCAGGTCTCTGACTTCCTCCCTATAGGCTGTCTCGTCGGTGATCAGGCACTGTTGTGTCGTCTGCAAACTTAAGGACGGTGTTGGAGTCATGCCTGGCCATGCAGTCGTGGGGGAACAAGGAGTACAAGGGGGGACTGAGCACACACCCCTGGGGAGCTCCAGTGTTGAATGTTTGTGAAGTCTTATTTGTGGTTGTTTGTAATGTCTTGTTAATTGGTGTTGAACCCAGGAATATTAGCTAGCGTTACGGCGTTAGCTAATGGGGATCCTAATAAAAATGACAAATGACAAACGTTACGTTTCTAATGGCACCCTATTCCCTACATAGTGCACTACTTTGACCAGAGCCTATAGGAAAGTAGTGCACTATGTAGGGAATAGGGTGCCATTTGAGATCCATCCTTAGTCTCTCCTCTGTGATGAAGACCTTGGGTCGAAACATGGCTGGAGGAGCTTAATTCTTTCATGACTTTAATCATGTGTGGCTCAGGTCTTTGTTCTGAAACAGAACAAACAGAAAAAAAATATGTTGAGTTATGTAAATCCCCTCTTAGATA
>NW_026600595.1:117222-154722 GCF_029448725.1 Salvelinus fontinalis | reverse complement strand
AATCAATGTGGAGGCTATATACAGGGTATTACGGTACAGAGTCAATGTGAAGGCTATATACAGGGTATTACGGTACAGAGTCAATGTGGAGGCTATATACAGGGTATTACGGTACAGAGTCAATGTGGAGGCTATATACAGGGGGTACCGGTACAGAGTCAATGTGGAGGCTATATACAGGGGGTACCGGTACAGAGTCAATGTGGAGGCTATATACAGGGGCTACCGGTACAGAGTCAACGTGGAGGCTATATACAGGGTGTTACGGTACAGAGTCAATGTGGAGGCTATATACAGGGGGTACCAGTGCTGGGACACCGGTTAGTAATGAGGCTATATACAGGGGGTACCGGTACAGAGTCAATGTGCTGGGACACCGGTTAGTAACGAGGCTATATACAGGGGGTACCGGTACAGAGTCAATGTGCTGGGACACCGGTTAGTAATGAGGCTATATACAGGGGGTACCGGTACAGAGTCAATGTGCTGGGACACCGATTTGTAATGAGGCTATATACAGGGGGTACCGGTACAGAGTCAATGTGCTGGGACACCGGTTAGTAATGAGGCTATATACAGGGGGTACCGGTACAGAGTCAATGTGCTGGGACACCGGTTAGTAATGAGGCAAGGCTCAAAGAAAGGATTGTTAGCCCTCGATAGTGTCTCTCACCCGCTCACATTAAATGAGCGTCAGTGACGGCCCGCATGCCCAGAGGAGGCAACAACATGGGGAGTTTGTATCTGATCTCAGAAATGTGTCTGGGACATCGGGTATCGGGGCCAAAATCGCATAGTGCCGGATTAAACCTCAACCCTCTATGTGGAAGCTACAGTTGAAGTCGGAAGTTTACATACACTTAGGTTGGAGTCATTAAAACTCGTTTTTTCAACCATTCCACAAACTTCTTGTTAACAAACTATAGTTTGGGCAAGTCGGTTAGGACATCTACTTTGTGTATGACACAAGTAATTTTTCCAACAATTGTTTACAGACTATTTCACTTATAATTCACTGAATCACAATTCCAGTGGTTCAGAAGTTTACATACACTAAGTTGACTGTGCCTTTAAACAGCTTGGAAAGTTCCAGAAAAGTATGTCATTGCTTTAGAAGCTTCTGATAGGCTAATTGACATCATTTGAGTCAGTTGGAGGTGTACCTGTGGATGTATTTCAAGGCCTACCTTCAAACTCAGTGCCTCTTTGCTTGACATCAGGTGAAAATCAAAAGACATCAGCCAATACCTCAGAAACAAAATTGTAGACCTCCAAGTCTGGTTCATCCTTGGGAGCAATTTTCAAAAAGCCTGAAGGTACCACGTTCATCTGTACAAAAAATAGTACACAAGTATAAACACCATGGGACCACGCAGCCACCATACTGCTCAGGAAATTAATGTACATTGGTGCGAAAAGTGCAAATCCATCCCAGAACAACAGCAAAGGACCTTGTGAAGATGCTGTATGAAACAGGTACAGAAGTATCTATATCCACAGTAAAACGCGTCCTATATCGACATAACATGAAAGGCCGCTCAGCAAGGAAGAAGCCGCTGCTCCAAAACCGCCATAAAAAAGCCAGACGATGGTTTGCAACTGCACATGGGGACAAAGATTGTCACTTTTTGGAAAAATGTCCTCTTGTCTGAAGAAACAAAAATAGAACTGTTTGGCCATAATGACCATCGTTATGTTTGGAGGAAAAAGGGGGAGGCTTGCAAGCCGAAGAACACCATCCCAACCGTGAAGCACGGGGGTGGTAGCGTCATGTTGTGGGGGTGCACTGCTGTAGGAGGGACTGGTGCACTTCACAAAATAGATGGCATCATGAGGTGGAAAATGATGTGGATATATTGAAGCAACATCTCACGACATCAGTCAGGAAGTTAAAGCTTGGTCGCAAATGGGTCTTCCAAATGCACAATGACCCCAAGCATACTTCCAAAGTTGTGTCAAAATTACTTTAGGACAACAAAGTCAATGTATTGGAGTGGTCATCACAAAGCCCTGAACTTAATCCCATAGAAAATGTGTGAGCAGAACTGAAAAAGCGTGTGCGAGCAAGGAGGCCTACAAAGCTGACTCAGCTACACCAGCTCTGTCAGGAGGAATGGACCAAAATTCACTCAACTATTGTGGGAAGCTTGTGGAAGGATACCTGAAATGTTTGACCCAAGTTAAACAATTTAAAGGCAACACTACCAAATACTGATTGAGTGTATGTAAACTTCTGACCCACTGGGAATGTGATGAAAGAAAGAAATACTGAAATAAATCATTCTCTCTACTATTATTCTGACATTTCACATTCTTTAAATAAAGTGGTGACCCTAACTGACCTAAAACAGGGAAGTTTTACTAGGATTAAATGTCAGGAATTGTAAAAACGGAGTTTGAATGTATTTGGCTAAGGTATATGTAAACTTCTGAATTCAACTGTAAATCTCAGCGGCTGCTTAGTGTCTGTCCGTCTGTCTGTCTGTCTGCCTGCCTGCCTGCCTGCCTGCCTGCCTGTCTGCCTGTCTGCCTGTCTGCCTGTCTGCCTGTCTGTCTGCCTGTCTGCCTGTCTGTCTGTCTGTCTGTCTGTCTCTAATTCTAAACTTTGTAGTCAGGTTTCTTTGACTTTGCTAACGAAGTGTTATTGAAATATCTCTCTCCTCCTCCTCCTCCTCCTCCTCCTCCTCCTCCTCCTCCTCCTCCTCCTCCTCCTCCTCCTCCTCCTCCTCCTCCTCCTCCTCCTCCTCCTCCTCCTCCTCCTCTCCAGTAACAGCTGCTGATTGCATTTTGAATGATTATTGTTTCAAAGCTGTAAATCACCAACAAGGGAGGTAGGAAAAGGAGAGAGGGATGAAATAGAGAGAGAGAGAGAAAATCACAGACAGAGAAACATTTATAAAGACAGGGAGATGGAATGAAAAGGCCAGAAAGAAAAAAGGAGAGAGAAAAAGAGAACGAGAAAATAGAGAAATGACGTCAGCTAGCCCACAGTTAAGTGGGTTTAGGAGGGACATAGTGACACATCAGCGTTGGACAGCGGCCGTTACCTTTCACTAGACTACTAATCCACTACTTCTGAAATTAGCATGTCACGACTACTGGAGTTAGTAGGTCATTACTAATGCAGTTAGTAGGTCACTACTACTGGCGTTAGCAGGTCATTACTAATGGAGTTAGTAGGTCACTACTAATGTAGTTAGTAGGTCACTACTACTGGAGTTAGTAGGTCACTACTACTGGAGTTAGTAGGTCACTACTAATGGAGTTAGTAGGTCACTACTAATGGAGTTAGTAGGTCACTACTACTGGAGTTAGTAGGTCACTACTACTGGAGTTAATAGGTCACTACTACTGGAGTTAGTAGGTCACTACTACTGGAGTTAGTAGGTCACTACTACTGGAGTTAATAGGTCACTACTACTGGAGTTAGTAGGTCACTACTAATGGAGTTAGTAGGTCACTACTAATGGAGTTAGTAGGTCACTATTAATGGAGTTAGTAGGTCACTAATACTGGAGTTAGTAGGTCACTACTAATGGAGTTAGTAGGTCACTACTACTGGAGATAGTAGGTCACTACTAATAGAGTTAGTAGGTCTTTACTACTGGAGTTAGTAGGTCACTACTACTGGAGTTAGTAGGTCACGACTACTGGAGTTAGTAGGTCACGACTACTGGAGTTAGTAGGTCACTACTAATGGAGTTAGTAGGTCACTACTACTGGAGTTAGTAGGTCACGACTACTGGAGTTAGTAGGTCACTACTACTGGAGATAGTAGGTCACTACTACTGGCGTTAATAGGTCACTACTAATGGAGTTAATAGGTCACTACTAATGGAGTTAGTAGGTCACTACTAATGGAGTTAGTAGGTCACTACTAATGGAGTTAGTAGGTCACTACTACTGGAGTTAATAGGTCACTACTACTGGAGTTAGTAGGTCACTACTAATGGAGTTAGTAGGTCACTACTAATGGAGTTAGTAGGTCTTTACTACTGGAGTTAATAGGTCACTACTACTGGAGTTAGTAGGTCACTACTCATGGAGTTAGTAGGTCACTACTAATGGAGTTAGTAGATCTTTACTACCGGAGTTAGTAGGTCACTACTACTGGAGATAGTAGGTCTTTACTACTGGAGTTAGTAGGTCTTTACTACTGGAGTTAGTAGGTCTTTACTACTGGAGTTAGTAGGTCACTACTAATGGAGTTAGTAGGTCACTACTAATGGAGTTAGTAGGTCACTAATACTGGAGTTAGTAGGTCACTACTAATGGAGTTAGTAGGTCACTACTACTGGAGATAGTAGGTCACTACTAATGGAGTTAGTAGGTCACTACTACTGGAGTTAATAGGTCACTACTAATGGAGTTAGTAGGTCACTACTAATGGAGTTAGTAGGTCACTACTACTGGAGTTAGTAGGTCACGACTAATGGAGTTAGTAGGTCACTACTAATGGAGTTAGTAGGTCACTACTACTGGAGTTATTAGGTCACTACTAATGGAGTTAGCATGTCACGACTACTGGAGTTAGTAGGTCACTACTACTGGACTTAGTAGGTCACTACTACTGGAGTTAATAGGTCACTACTAATGGAGTTAGTAGGTCACTACTAATGGAGTTAATAGGTCACTACTAATGGAGTTAGTAGGTCACTACTAATGGAGTTAGTAGGTCACTACTAATGGAGTTAGTAGGTCACTACTACTGGAGTTAGTAGGTCACTACTACTGGACTTAGTAGGTCACGACTACTGGAGTTAGTAGGTCATTACTAATGCAGTTAGTAGGTCACTACTACTGGCGTTAGCAGGTCATTACTAATGGAGTTAGTAGGTCACTACTAATGGAGTTAGTAGGTCACTACTAATGGAGTTAGTAGGTCACTACTACTGGAGTTAATAGGTCACTACTACTGGAGTTAGTAGGTCACTACTACTGGAGTTAGTAAGTCACTACTAATGGAGTTAGTAGGTCACTACCTATGGAGTTACATTTACATTTACATTTAAGTCATTTAGCAGACGCTCTTATCCAGAGCGACTTACAAATTGGTGCATTCACCTTATGACATCCAGTGGAACAGCCACTTTACAATAGTGCATCAGATCTTTTAAGGGAGGGGGGGGGGGGGGGGGGGCAGAAGGATTGCTTTATCCTAGGTATTCCTTGAAGAGGTGGGGTTTCAGGTGTCTCCGGAAGGTGGTGATTGACTCCGCTGTCCTGGCGTCGTGAGGGAGTTTGTTCCACCATTGGGGGGCCAGAGCAGCGAACAGTTTTGACTGGGCTGAGCGGGAACTGTACTTCCTCAGTGGTAGGGAGGCGAGCAGGCCAGAGGTGGATGAACGCAGTGCCCTTGTTTGGGTGTAGGGCCTGATCAGAGCCTGAAGGTACTGAGGTGCCGTTCCCCTCACAGCTCCGTAGGCAAGCACCATGGTCTTGTAGCGGATGCGAGCTTCAACTGGAAGCCAGTGGAGAGAGCGGAGGAGCGGGGTGACGTGAGAGAACTTGGGAAGGTTGAACACCAGACGGGCTGCGGCGTTCTGGATGAGTTGTAGGGGTTTAATGGCACAGGCAGGGAGCCCAGCCAGCAGCGAGTTGCAGTAATCCAGACGGGAGATGACAAGTGCCTGGATTAGGACCTGCGCCGCTTCCTGTGTGAGGCAGGGTCGTACTCTGCGGATGTTGTAGAGCATGAACCTACAGGAACGGGCCACCGCCTTGATGTTGGTGGAGAACGACAGGGTGTTGTCCAGGATCACGCCAAGGTTCTTAGCGCTCTGGGAGGAGGACACAATGGAGTTGTCAACCGTGATGGCGAGATCATGGAACGGACAGTCCTTCCCCGGGAGGAAGAGCAGCTCCGTCTTGCCGAGGTTCAGCTTGAGGTGGTGATCCGTCATCCACACTGATATGTCTGCCAGACATGCAGAGATGCGATTCGCCACCTGGTCATCAGAAGGGGGAAAGGAGAAGATTAATTGTGTGTCGTCTGCATAGCAATGATAGGAGAGACCATGTGAGGTTATGACAGAGCCAAGTGACTTGGTGTATAGCGAGAATAGGAGAGGGCCTAGAACAGAGCCCTGGGGGACACCAGTGGTGAGAGCGCGTGGTGAGGAGACAGATTCTCGCCACGCCACCTGGTAGGAGCGACCTGTCAGGTAGGACGCAATCCAAGCGTGGGCCGTGCCGGAGATGCCCAACTCGGAGAGGGTGGAGAGGAGGATCTGATGGTTCACAGTATCGAAGGCAGCCGATAGGTCTAGAAGGATGAGAGCAGAGGAGAGAGAGTTAGCTTTAGCAGTGCGGAGCGCCTCCGTGATACAGAGAAGAGCAGTCTCAGTTGAGTGACTAGTCTTGAAACCTGACTGATTTGGATTTGGAGTTAGTAGGTCACTACTACTGGAGTTAGTAGGTCACTACTAATGGAGTTAGTAGGTCACTACCTATGGAGTTAGTAGGTCACTACTAATGTAGTTAGTAGGTCACTACTACTGGAGTTAGTAGGTCTTTACTACTGGAGTTAGTAGATCACTACTAATGGAGTTAGTAGGTCACTACTAATGGAGTTAGTAGGTCACTAATACTGGAGTTAGTAGGTCACTACTAATGGAGTTAGTAGGTCACTACTACTGGAGATAGTAGGTCACTACTAATGGAGTTAGTAGGTCTTTACTACTGGAGTTAGTAGGTCTTTACTACTGGAGTTAGTAGGTCACTACTACTGGAGTTAGTAGGTCACGACTACTGGAGTTAGTAGGTCACTACTACTGGAGATAGTAGGTCACTACTACTGGAGTTAATAGGTCACTACTAATGGAGTTAATAGGTCACTACTAATGGAGTTAATAGGTCACTACTAATGGAGTTAGTAGGTCACTACTAATGGAGTTAGTAGGTCACTACTAATGGAGTTAGTAGGTCACTACTACTGGAGTTAGTAGGTCTTTACTACTGGAGTTAGTAGGTCACTACTAATGGAGTTAGTAGGTATTTTCTACTTGAGTTAGTAGGTCACTACCACTGGAGTTAGTAGGTCACTACTACTGGAGTTAGTAGGTCACTACTAATGGAGTTAGTAGGTCAGTACTACTGGAGTTAGTAGGTCACTACTAATGGAGTTAGTAGGTCTTTACTACTGGAGTTAGTAGGTCACTACCACTGGAGTTAGTAGGTCACTACTACTGGAGTTAGTAGGTCACTACTACTGGAATTAATAGGTCACTACTAATGGAGTTAGTAGGTCACTACTAATGGAGTTAGTAGGTCACTACTAATGGAGTTAGTAGGTCACTACTAATGGAGTTAGTAGGTCACTACTAATGGAGTTAGTAGGTCTTTACTACTGGAGTTAGTAGGTCACTACTACTGGAGATAGTAGGTCTTTACTACTGGAGTTAGTAGGTCTTTACTACTGGAGTTAGTAGGTCACTACTAATGGAGTTAGTAGGTCACTACTAATGGAGTTAGTAGGTCACTAATACTGGAGTTAGTAGGTCACTACTAATGGAGTTAGTAGGTCACTACTACTGGAGATAGTAGGTCACTACTAATGGAGTTAGTAGGTCTTTACTACTGGAGTTAGTAGGTCTTTACTACTGGAGTTAGTAGGTCACTACTACTGGAGTTAGTAGGTCACGACTACTGGAGTTAGTAGGTCACTACTAATGGAGTTAGTAGGTCACTACTACTGGAGTTATTAGGTCACTACTAATGGAGTTAGCATGTCACGACTACTGGAGTTAGTAGGTCACTACTACTGGAGTTAGTAGGTCACTACTACTGGAGTTAATAGGTCACTACTAATGGAGTTAGTAGGTCACTACTAATGGAGTTAATAGGTCACTACTAATGGAGTTAGTAGGTCACTACTAATGGAGTTAGTAGGTCACTACTACTGGAGTTAGTAGGTCACTACTACTGGACTTAGTAGGTCACGACTACTGGAGTTAGTAGGTCATTACTAATGCAGTTAGTAGGTCACTACTACTGGCGTTAGCAGGTCATTACTAATGGAGTTAGTAGGTCACTACTAATGGAGTTAGTAGGTCACGACTACTGGAGTTAGTAGGTCACTACTAATGGAGTTAGTAGGTCACTACTACTGGAGTTAATAGGTCACTACTACTGGAGTTAGTAGGTCACTACTACTGGAGTTAGTAGGTCACTACTAATGGAGTTAGTAGGTCACTACCTATGGAGTTAGTAGGTCACTACTACTGGAGTTAGTAGGTCACTACTAATGGAGTTAGTAGGTCACTACCTATGGAGTTAGTAGGTCACTACTAATGTAGTTAGTAGGTCACTACTACTGGAGTTAGTAGGTCTTTACTACTGGAGTTAGTAGGTCACTACTAATGGAGTTAGTAGGTCACTACTAATGGAGTTAGTAGGTCACTAATACTGGAGTTAGTAGGTCACTACTAATGGAGTTAGTAGGTCACTACTACTGGAGTTAGTAGGTCTTTACTAATGGAGTTAGTAGGTCTTTACTACTGGAGTTAGTAGGTCTTTACTACTGGAGTTAGTAGGTCACTACTACTGGAGTTAGTAGGTCACGACTACTGGAGTTAGTAGGTCACTACTAATGGAGTTAGTAGGTCACTACTACTGGAGTTAGTAGGTCACGACTACTGGAGTTAGTAGGTCACTACTACTGGAGATAGTAGGTCACTACTACTGGAGTTAATAGGTCACTACTAATGGAGTTAATAGGTCACTACTAATGGAGTTAATAGGTCACTACTAATGGAGTTAGTAGGTCATTACTAATGGAGTTAGTAGGTCACTACTAATGGAGTTAGTAGGTCACTACTACTGGAGTTAGTAGGTCTTTACTACTGGAGTTAGTAGGTCACTACTAATGGAGTTAGTAGGTCTTTTCTACTTTAGTTAGTAGGTCACTACCACTGGAGTTAGTAGGTCACTACTACTGGAGTTAGTAGGTCACTACTACTGGAGTTAGTAGGTCACTACTACTGGAGTTAGTAGGTCACTACTAATGGAGTTAGTAGGTCAGTACTACTGGAGTTAGTAGGTCACTACTAATGGAGTTAGTAGGTCTTTTCTACTTTAGTTAGTAGGTCACTACCACTGGAGTTAGTAGGTCACTACTACTGGAGTTAGTAGGTCACTACTACTGGAGTTAGTAGGTCACTACTACTGGAGTTAGTAGGTCACTACTAATGGAGTTAGTAGGTCACTACCACTGGAGTTAGTTGGTCACTACTACTGGAGTTAGTAGGTCACTACTACTGGAGTTAATAGGTCACTACCTATGGAGTTAGTAGGTCACTACTAATGTAGTTAGTAGGTCACTACTACTGGAGTTAGTAGGTCTTTACTACTGGAGTTAGTAGGTCACTACTACTGGAGTTAGTAGGTCACGACTACTGGAGTTAGTAGGTCACTACTAATGGAGTTAGTAGGTCACTACTACTGGAGTTATTAGGTCACTACTAATGGAGTTAGCATGTCACGACTACTGGAGTTAGTAGGTCACTACTACTGGAGTTAGTAGGTCACTACTACTGGAGTTAATAGGTCACTACTAATGGAGTTAGTAGGTCACTACTAATGGAGTTAATAGGTCACTACTAATGGAGTTAGTAGGTCACTACTAATGGAGTTAGTAGGTCACTACTACTGGAGTTAGTAGGTCACTACTACTGGACTTAGTAGGTCACGACTACTGGAGTTAGTAGGTCATTACTAATGCAGTTAGTAGGTCACTACTACTGGCGTTAGCAGGTCATTACTAATGGAGTTAGTAGGTCACTACTAATGGAGTTAGTAGGTCACGACTACTGGAGTTAGTAGGTCACTACTAATGGAGTTAGTAGGTCACTACTACTGGAGTTAATAGGTCACTACTACTGGAGTTAGTAGGTCACTACTACTGGAGTTAGTAGGTCACTACTAATGGAGTTAGTAGGTCACTACCTATGGAGTTAGTAGGTCACTACTAATGGAGTTAGTAGGTCACTACCTATGGAGTTAGTAGGTCACTACTAATGTAGTTAGTAGGTCACTACTACTGGAGTTAGTAGGTCTTTACTACTGGAGTTAGTAGGTCACTACTAATGGAGTTAGTAGGTCACTACTAATGGAGTTAGTAGGTCACTAATACTGGAGTTAGTAGGTCACTACTAATGGAGTTAGTAGGTCACTACTACTGGAGATAGTAGGTCACTACTAATGGAGTTAGTAGGTCTTTACTACTGGAGTTAGTAGGTCTTTACTACTGGAGTTAGTAGGTCACTACTACTGGAGTTAGTAGGTCACGACTACTGGAGTTAGTAGGTCACTACTACTGGAGTTAGTAGGTCACTACTACTGGAGTTAGTAGGTCACTACTACTGGAGTTAGTAGGTTACGACTACTGGAGTTAGTAGGTCACGACTACTGGAGTTAGTAGGTCACTACTACTGGAGATAGTAGGTCACTACTACTGGAGTTAATAGGTCACTACTAATAGAGTTAATAGGTCACTACTAATGGAGTTAATAGGTCACTACTAATGGAGTTAGTAGGTCACTACTAATGGAGTTAGTAGGTCACTACTAATGGAGTTAGTAGGTCACTACTACTGGAGTTAGTAGGTCTTTACTACTGGAGTTAGTAGGTCACTACTAATGGAGTTAGTAGGTCTTTTCTACTTGAGTTAGTAGGTCACTACCACTGGAGTTAGTAGGTCACTACTACTGGAGTTAGTAGGTCACTACTACTGGAGTTAGTAGGTCACTACTACTGGAGTTAGTAGGTCTTTACTACTGGAGTTAGTAGGTCACTACTAATGGAGTTAGTAGGTCTTTTCTACTTGAGTTAGTAGGTCACTACCACTGGAGTTAGTAGGTCACTACTACTGGAGTTAGTAGGTCACTACTACTGGAGTTAGTAGGTCACTACTACTGGAGTTAGTAGGTCACTACTAATGGAGTTAGTAGGTCAGTACTAATGGAGTTAGTAGGTCAGTACTACTGGAGTTAGTAGGTCTTTACTACTGGAGTTAGTAGGTCTTTACTACTGGAGTTAGTAGGTCACTACCACTGGAGTTAGTAGGTCACTACTACTGGAGTTAGTAGGTCACTACTACTGGAGTTAATAGGTCACTACTAATGGAGTTAGTAGGTCACTACTACTGGAGTTAATAGGTCACTTCTACTGGAGTTAGTAGGTCACTACTAATGGAGTTAGTAGGTCACTACTAATGGAGTTAGTAGGTCTTTACTACTGGAGTTAATAGGTCACTACTACTGGAGTTAGTAGGTCACTACTCATGGAGTTAGTAGGTCACTACTAATGGAGTTAGTAGATCTTTACTACCGGAGTTAGTAGGTCACTACTACTGGAGTTAGTAGGTCACTACTACTGGATTTAGTAGGTCACTACTAATGGAGTTAGTAGGTCACTACCTATGGAGTTAGTAGGTCCCTACTACTGGAGTTAGTAGGTCTTTACTACTGGAGTTAGTAGGTCACTACCTATGGAGTTAGTAGGTCACTACTACTGGAGTTAGTAGGTCTTTACTACTGGAGTTAGTAGGTCACTACTTTTGGAGTTAGTAGGTCACTACTAATGGAGTTAGTAGGTCACTACTACTGGAGATAGTAGGTCACTACTAATGGAGTTAGTAGGTCTTTACTACTGGAGTTAGTAGGTCTTTACTACTGGAGTTAGTAGGTCACTACTACTGGAGTTAGTAGGTCACGACTACTGGAGTTAGTAGGTCACTACTAATGGAGTTAGTAGGTCACGACTACTGGAGTTAGTAGGTCACGACTACTGGAGTTAGTAGGTCACTACTACTGGAGTTAATAGGTCACTACTAATGGAGTTAGTAGGTCACTACTAATGGAGTTAATAGGTCACTACTAATGGAGTTAGTAGGTCACTACTAATGGAGTTAGTAGGTCACTACTAATGGAGTTAGTAGGTCACTACTACTGGAGTTAGTAGGTCTTTACTACTGGAGTTAGTAGGTCACTACTAATGGAGTTAGTAGGTCTTTACTACTTGAGTTAGTAGGTCACTACCACTGGAGTTAGTAGGTCACTACTACTGGTTTTAGTAGGTCACTACTACTGGAGTTAGTAGGTCACTACTAATGGAGTTAGTAGGTCACTACTAATGGAGTTAGTAGGTCAGTACTACTGGAGTTAGTAGGTCACTACTAATGGAGTTAGTAGGTCAGTACTACTGGAGTTAGTAGGTCACTACCACTGGAGTTAGTAGGTCACTACTACTGGAGTTAGTAGATCACTACTACTGGACTTAATAGGTCACTACTAATGGAGTTAGTAGGTCACTACTACTGGAGTTAATAGGTCACTACTACTGGAGTTAGTAGGTCACTACTAATGGAGTTAGTAGGTCACTACTAATGGAGTTAGTAGGTCTTTACTACTGGAGTTAGTAGGTCACTACTACTGGAGTTAGTAGGTCACTACTCATGGAGTTAGTAGGTCACTACTAATGGAGTTAGTAGATCTTTACTACTGGAGTTAGTAGGTCACTACTACTGGAGTTAGTAGGTCACTACTACTGGAGTTAGCAGGTCACTACTACTGGAGTTAGTAGGTCACAATCACTGGAGTTAGTAGGTCACTACTAATGGAGTTAGTGGGTCACTACTACTGGAGTTAGTAGGTCACTACTACTGGAGTTAGTAGGTCACTACCACTGGAGTTAGTAGGTCACGACTACTGGAGTTAGTAGGTCACTACTAATGGAGTTAGTAGGTCACTACTACTGGAGTTAGTAGGTCACTACTACTGGAGTTAATAGGTCACTACCTATGGAGTTAGTAGGTCCCTACTACTGGAGTTAGTAGGTCTTTACTACTGGAGTTAGTAGGTCACTACCTATGGAGTTAGTAGGTCACTACTACTGGAGTTAGTAGGTCTTTACTACTGGAGTTAGTAGGTCACTACTTTTGGAGTTAGTAGGTCACTACTAATGGAGTTAGTAGGTCACTACTACTGGAGATAGTAGGTCACTACTAATGGAGTTAGTAGGTCTTTACTACTGGAGTTAGTAGGTCTTTACTACTGGAGTTAGTAGGTCACTACTACTGGAGTTAGTAGGTCACGACTACTGGAGTTAGTAGGTCACTACTAATGGAGTTAGTAGGTCACGACTACTGGAGTTAGTAGGTCACGACTACTGGAGTTAGTAGGTCACTACTACTGGAGTTAATAGGTCACTACTAATGGAGTTAGTAGGTCACTACTAATGGAGTTAATAGGTCACTACTAATGGAGTTAGTAGGTCACTACTAATGGAGTTAGTAGGTCACTACTAATGGAGTTAGTAGGTCACTACTACTGGAGTTAGTAGGTCTTTACTACTGGAGTTAGTAGGTCACTACTAATGGAGTTAGTAGGTCTTTACTACTTGAGTTAGTAGGTCACTACCACTGGAGTTAGTAGGTCACTACTACTGGTTTTAGTAGGTCACTACTACTGGAGTTAGTAGGTCACTACTAATGGAGTTAGTAGGTCACTACTAATGGAGTTAGTAGGTCAGTACTACTGGAGTTAGTAGGTCACTACTAATGGAGTTAGTAGGTCAGTACTACTGGAGTTAGTAGGTCACTACCACTGGAGTTAGTAGGTCACTACTACTGGAGTTAGTAGATCACTACTACTGGACTTAATAGGTCACTACTAATGGAGTTAGTAGGTCACTACTACTGGAGTTAATAGGTCACTACTACTGGAGTTAGTAGGTCACTACTAATGGAGTTAGTAGGTCACTACTAATGGAGTTAGTAGGTCTTTACTACTGGAGTTAGTAGGTCACTACTACTGGAGTTAGTAGGTCACTACTCATGGAGTTAGTAGGTCACTACTAATGGAGTTAGTAGATCTTTACTACTGGAGTTAGTAGGTCACTACTACTGGAGTTAGTAGGTCACTACTACTGGAGTTAGCAGGTCACTACTACTGGAGTTAGTAGGTCACAATCACTGGAGTTAGTAGGTCACTACTAATGGAGTTAGTGGGTCACTACTACTGGAGTTAGTAGGTCACTACTACTGGAGTTAGTAGGTCACTACCACTGGAGTTAGTAGGTCACGACTACTGGAGTTAGTAGGTCACTACTAATGGAGTTAGTAGGTCACTACTACTGGAGTTAGTAGGTCACTACTACTGGAGTTAATAGGTCACTACCAATGGAGTTAGTAGGTCACTACTAATGGAGTTAGTAGGTCACTACCACTGGAGTTAGTAGGTCACTACCACTGGAGTTAGTAGGTCACGACTTCTGGAGTTAGTAGGTCACGACTAATGGAGTTAGTAGGTCTTTACTACTGGAGTTAGTAGGTCATTACTAATGGAGTTAGTAGGTCACTACTAATGGAGTTAGTAGGTCACTATTACTGGAGTTAGTAGGTCACTACTACTGGAGTTAATAGGTCACTACCAATGGAGTTAGTAGGTCACTACCAATGGAGTTAGTAGGTCACCACTACTGGAGTTAGTAGCTCTTTACTACTGGAGTTAGTAGGTCACTACTAATGGAGTTAGTAGGTCACTACTAATGGAGTTAGTAGGTCACTACTACTGGAGTTAGTAGGTCACTACCACTGGAGTTAATAGGTCACTACCAATGGACTTAGTAGGTCACTACCAATGGAGTTAGTAGGTCACTACTACTGGAGTTAGTAGGTCTTTACTACTGGAGTTAGTAGGTCACTACTACTGGAGTTAGTAGGTCACTACTACTGGAGTTAGTAGGTCACTACTACTGGAGTTAGTAGCTCACTACTACTGGAGTTACTAGGTCACTACTACTGGAGTTAGTAGCTCACTACTAATGGAGTTAGTAGGTCTTTACTACTGGAGTTAGTAGGTCACTACTAATGGAGTTAGTCGGTCTTTACTACTGGAGTTAGTAGGTCACTACTAATGGAGTTAGTAGGTCACTACTACCGGAGTTAGTAGGTCACTACTACTGGAGTTAATAGGTCACTACCAATGGAGTTAGTAGGTGACTACCAATGGAGTTAGTAGGTCACTACCACTGGAGTTAGTAGGTCACGACTACTGGAGTTAGTAGGTCTTTACTACTGGAGTTAGTAGGTCACTACTACTGGAGTTAGTAGGTCTTTACTACTGGAGTTAGTAGGTCACTACTAATGGAGTTAGTAGGTCACTACTAATGGAGTTAGTAGGTCACTACTATTGGAGTTAGTAGGTCACTACTACTGGAGTTAATAGGTCACTACCAATGGAGTTAGTAGGTCACTACCAATGGAGTTAGTAGGTCACTACTAATGGAGTTAATAGGTCTTTACTACTGGAGTTAGTAGGTCACTACTACTGGAGTTAGTAGCTCACTACTACTGGAGTTAGTAGGTCACTACTACTGGAGTTAGTAGGTCACTACTACCGGAGTTAGTAGCTCACTACTACTGGAGTTAGTAGGTCACTACTACTGGAGTTAGTAGGTCACTACTACTGGAGTTAGTAGGTCACTACTAAGGGAGTTAGTAGGTCACGACTACTGTAGTTAGTAGCTCACTACTACTGGAGTTAGTAGGTCACAACAAATGGAGTTAGTAGGTCACTACTACTGGAGTTAGTAGGTCACTACTACTGGAGTTAGTAGGTCACTACTACTGGAGTTAGTAGGTCACTGCTAATGGAGTTAGTAGGTCACTACTAATGGAGTTAGTTGGTCACTACTAATGGAGTTAGTAGGTCACTACCACTGGAGTTAATAGGTCACTACCAATGGAGTTAGTAGTTCACTACTAATGGAGTTAGTAGGTCACTACTACTGGAGTTAGTAGGTCTTTACTACTGGAGTTAGTAGGTCACTACTACTGGAGTTAGTAGGTCACTACTACTGGAGTTAGTAGGTCACTACTACTGGAGTTAGTAGCTCACTACTACTGGAGTTAGTAGGTCACTACTACTGGAGTTAGTAGGTCACTACCAATGGAGTTAGTAGGTCACTACCAATGGAGTTAGTAGGTCACTACCAATGGAGTTAGTAGGTCACTACTAATGGAGTTAGTAGGTCTTTACTACTGGAGTTAGTAGGTCACTACTACTGGAGTTAGTAGCTCACTACTACTGGAGTTAGTAGGTCACTACCACTGGAGTTAGTAGCTCACTACCACTGGAGTTAGTAGCTCACTACTACTGGAGTTAGTAGGTCACTACTACTGGAGTTAGTAGGTCACTACCACTGGAGTTAGTAGGTCACTACTACTGGAGTTAGTAGGTCACTACTACTGGAGTTAGTAGGTCACTACTACTGGAGTTAGTAGGTCACTACTACTGGAGTTAGTAGGTCACTACTACTGGAGTTAGTAGGTCACTACTAATGGAGTTAGTAGGTCACTACTACTGGAGTTAGTAGGTCACTACTAATGGAGTTAGTAGGTCACTACTACTTGAGTTAGTAGGTCACTACTACTGGAGTTAGTAGGTCACTACTACTGGAGTTAGTAGCTCACTACTACTGGAGTTAGTAGGTCACTACTACTGGAGTTAGTAGGTCACTACCAATGGAGTTAGTAGGTCACTACCAATGGAGTTAGTAGGTCACTACTAATGGAGTAAGTAGGTCACTACTACTGGAGTTAGTAGGTCACTACTACTGGAGTTAGTAGCTCACTACTACTGGAGTTAGTAGGTCACTACTACTGGAGTTAGTAGGTCACTACCACTGGAGTTAGTAGCTCACTACTACTGGAGTTAGTAGGTCACTACTACTGGAGTTAGTAGGTCACTACCACTGGAGTTAGTAGGTCACTACTACTGGAGTTAGTAGGTCACTACTACTGGAGTTAGTAGGTCACTACTACTGGAGTTAGTAGGTCACTACTACTGGAGTTAGTAGGTCACTACTACTGGAGTTAGTAGGTCACTACTACTGGAGTTAGTAGGTCACTACTACTGGAGTTAGTAGGTCACTACTAATGGAGTTAGTAGGTCACTACTACTGGAGTTAATAGGTCTTTACTACTGGAGTTAGTAGGTCACGACCACTGGAGTTAGTAGGTCACTACTACTGGAGTTAGTAGGTCACTACTACTGGAGTTAATAGGTCACTACCAATAAAGTTAGTAGGTGACTACCAATTGAGTTAGTAGGTCACTACCACTGGAGTTAGTAGGTCACTACTAATGGAGTTAGTAGGTCACTACTAATGGAGTTAATAGGTCACTACTACTGGAGTTAGTAGGTCACTACTACTGGAGTTAGTAGGTCACTACCACTGGAGTTAGTAGGTCACTTCTACTGGAGTTAGTAGGTCACTTCTACTGGAGTTAGTAGGTCACTACTACTGGAGTTAGTAGGTCACTACTACTGGAGTTAGTAGGTCACTACTACTGGAGTTAATAGGTCACTACCAATGGAGTTAGTAGGTCACGACTACTGGAGTTAGTAGGTCTTTACTACTGGAGTTAGTAGGTCACTACTAAATGAGTTAGTAGGTCACTACTACTGGAGTTAGTAGGTCACTACTACTGGAGTTAATAGGTCACTACCAATGGAGTTAGTAGGTCACTACCAATGGAGTTAGTAGGTCACTACTAATGGTTTTAGTAGGTCTTTACTACTGGAGTTAGTAGGTCACTACTACTGGAGTTAGTAGCTCACTACTACTGGAGTTAGTAGGTCACTACTACTGGAGTTAGTAGGTCACTACTACTGGAGTTAGTAGCTCACTACTACTGGAGTTAGTAGGTCACTACTACTGGAGTTAGTAGGTCACTACTACTGGAGTTAGTAGGTCACTACTAATGGAGTTAGTAGGTCACTACTAATGGAGTTAGTAGGTCTTTACTACTGGAGTTAGTAGGTCACTACTAATGGAGTTAGTAGGTCTTTACTACTGGAGTTAGTAGGTCACTACTAATGGAGTTAGTAGGTCACTACTAATGGAGTTAGTAGGTCACTACTACTGGAGTTAGTAGGTCACGACCACTGGAGTTAGTAGGTCACGACCACTGGAGTTAGTAGCTCACTACTACTGGAGTTAGTAGGTCACTACTACTGGAGTTAGTAGGTCACTACTACTGGAGTTAGTAGGTCACTACTAATGGAGTTAGTAGGTCACTACTAATGGAGTTAGTAGGTCACTACTACTGGAGTTAGTAGGTCACGACCACTGGAGTTAGTAGGTCACGACCACTGGAGTTAGTAGGTCACTACTACTGGAGTTTTTTATTTTTTATTTTTATTTTTTTGGGGGGGTAAATATATATATCCATACACGCATGCATACATATATATATATATATACATACACATACCTATATAGACATACGTACTTTTTTAAAGAATATACCTTTATTGTTATTCCCCGCAACCCTACCACCGCTCCCCCAATTGGAGTAAACTAAAAAACACTTCTGCTTTTACCTTCAATTTATACATCTTATACCCATTTTACAGACACAGACTACTTTATAATAGTTCTCTCTTGTTTGTTCTTAGTCCTTCCTCTATTTCTGTTGTCCATCCAATTTTATTTCCACTTGTAACTGTGCTATTTCACAAAAGCTCCGCAGCTATACACATTTCACAGATCCCGTATGCCCTACATTGTTTATCTTGTTATTAGTCCCACCCTTCAGTTCCACTCAACCCTTCCCATCTATCTTCCAACATCATCCATTTCGGATTTTTATTTGCCATATATTTTTCAACTGTGCTGTGATGCTTCACAAAAGATTTGAACCTTCCTATTCTCATAGCTTCTACAGATTGTAAATTAAAAATAAACATTTTTGCTAAAATAATTATTATATTATTGATTGATTGACTATGGCTTTTGACTATTGCTATCTGTAGCGTTAGTTCTAGGCAAATGTTGCAATTCTTCAGCCATTCCTGGACCTGTGACCAAAAATGAGCTACATATGGACAATACCAAAATAAATGATATAATGACTCTGCCTCCTCACAACAGAATCTGCAGAGCTGGGAAGATTGTATACCCCATATATATAACATTCTATTAGTTGCAAGAATTTTGTACAGTAATTTAAATTGAAAAATTCGAAGTTTTGAATCCGGCGTTGTTTTGCGTATCAATTCATAAACCATGTGCCATGGAATGGGTACATCGAAAATCTCTTCCCAACTATTTTGCAATTTTAATGGCACAGCTGTCAGTTTTTTGGTCCTTAAATGAAATTGGTATGTGTTTTTATTTATCACACTTTTCTTTAACCATTTATGTTCTTTAATACAGGGCCGACATACAAGTTCCTTACTTTTTTCCCCTTCTACTTGCCTCTTCCATTTTTGTGGTAATGCTGCAATTAATTGGTTGTAATTTTGGGTAGAGCAGACATTTCCATATGTCTGTGTTAGCTGCATGTGTGACATAACTCCACCAGTCCTATTTATGATATCATTCACAAAAATTATACCTTTTTTAAACATTTCTTCGATAAATACAGTTTTTTTATCAATTACTATATTTGAATTTAACCACAATATTTGTTGTACTATTTGGTCCGTCCTTTCAGGTGGATTAAACTGAAATTGCAACCAACTTTCTAAGGCTTGTTTAAAAAATAAGGATATTTTGGAGATTATTTCCTTTTCAAACAACCGAAAGTGAGCAGGTGTAATCTGAATAAAGGGAAAAAGGCCCTTCTTGAACATAGGATGAGACATTCGTACCAATTTACTAGAGAACCAGTTTGGATTTAAGTATAACTTTTGTATGACTGATGCCTTTAGTGAGAGGTCTAATGCTTTAATATTTAATAATTTCTGCCCTCCGAATTCATATTCGTTATATAAATAGGCCCTTTTAATTTTATCTGGCTTGCCGTTCCAAATAAAATGGAATATTTTTTGTTCATATAATTTAAAAAGCAGGTCACTAGGTGTAGGCAAAACCATAAGCAAATAGGTAAACTGTGATATGACTAAAGAGTTAATCAGGGTGATTTTTCCACAAATAGACAAGTATTTTCCTTTCCATGGTAGCAAGATCTTATCTATTTTTGCTAACTTTCTATAAAAATTTATTGGAGTGAGATCATTTCTTTCTTTTGGGATTTTTATACCGAGTATGTCCACATCTCCGTCAGACCATTTAATTGGTAAACTACATGGCAATATAAAATGTGTATTTTTTAGTGATCCAATACGTAATATGGTACATTTATCATAATTTGGTTTTAATCCAGAGAGGATAGCAAAGGTATCTAGATCCTCTATGAGGCCGTGGAGAGACTCTAGTTGTGGTTTTAAAAGAAAACATGAATCATCAGTGTACAATGACACCTTAGTTTTTAGGCCCTGGATTTCTAATCCCTTAATATTAATGTTTGATCTAATTTTAACAGCTAACATTTCGATGGCAATAATAAATAGATATGCCGATAGTGGACAACCTTGTTTTACTCCTCTAGATAGTTTAAAACTTTCTGAGATGTAGCCATTATTTACTATTTTACACCTAGGGTTAATATACATAATTTTAACCCATTTTATAAGAGATTCCCCAAAATTGAAATATTCTAGGCATTTATATATAAACTCCAGTCGTACTTTATCAAAAGCCTTTTCAAAATCAGCTATGAAAACCAGACCTGGTGTCCCCGATATTTCATAGTGTTCTATTGTTTCCAGTACTTGCCTTATATTATCTCCAATGTATCGTCCATGTAAAAACCTGTCTGATTAGGATGAATAATATCTGACAAAACTTTTTTTATTCTATGCGCCAAGCATTTTGCTAGGATTTTTGCATCACAACACTGAAGTGTAAGAGGTCTCCAATTTTTTAATTGGACTGGATCTTTATATATACCACTTGGGTCCTGTTTCAGTAATAACGATATCAGACCTTCTTGTTGCGTGTCTGATAATCTACCATTTATATAGGAGTGGTTAAAACAAGCTAATAATGGTCCTTTGAGTATATCAAAAAAAGTGTTGTATACTTCCACTGGTATGCCATCCAGCCCTGGAGTTTTCCCATCCTTAAAGGCCCCAATTGCATCAAGCAGTTCCTCCTCTGTAATTTGGCCTTCACATGAGTCTTTCTGTACAGATGTTAATTTTACATTATTAATAGGAAAAAAATCCATACAATTAGTTTCAGTTAGTGGAGATGGAGGAGCCTGAAACGAAAACATATTCTTAAAGTACTTTACTTCCTCTTTCAAAATATCATTTGGTGAATCATGCGTGACTCCATCATTTGTAACAAGTTTTAATACATTTTTTTTGGTAGCATTTCTATATTGAAGATTGAAAAAGAATTTGGTGCATTTTTCCCCATATTCCATCCAGTTCGCTTTATTTTTATAATATACTACACTGGATCTTTCTTGAATAAGTTCCTCCATTTCTTTTTGTTTTTCCTCTAACTTATTCTGTGCCTCTATGGTATCGTTTTTATTGCTATCTAACTGTACTGTTAGTCCTTCAATTTCCTTTGTTAATATGGACTCTTTTGATCTAAATTCCCTTTGTTTTATAGATGAGTACTGAATTGCATGGCCTCTAAAGGCACACTTAAAAGTGTCCCATACAATAAGGGGATCTGCTGTACCTATGTTATGTCTGAAAAAGTCAGTTATAAAATCTTCTGTCCTAGTTCTAAACAATTTATCATCTAGTAGACTTTGATTAAATTTCCAATATCCTCGCCCACGTGGAAATTCTGTAAGAGAAATATATATGCCAATTATGTGATGATCCGACCGCATTCTGTCCCCTATCAACACTTTTTTAACTTTTGGTGCCAGAGAGAATGGTATAAGAAAGTAGTCAAGACGACTAGCTTGATTCAGCCTCCGCCATGTATATCTCACTAAATCAGGGTATTTAAGTCTCCATATATCCACTAATTCCAATATATCCATGACATTCATGATTTCCTTAAAAGTGCCTGAGGGTGATAGTTTGTAGTGTGATTTCCTTTCCGGTCTATAGAGGTATTTAAGATCGTATTAAAATCTCCCACTATAATAATAGAGTCTAGTGTTGCTTGTAGAGTTGATAAATTCTTATATATATTTTCAAAGAAGCTTGGATCATCATTATTCGGACCGTATAGGTTAACAAGCTATATTTGTTTATTGTCCAATAACATATTTAAAATAATCCATCTACCTTGAGGATCTGTTTGGACAATTTGCACATTTGGATCAAAATTATTGTTAATTAAAACCATCACCCCTTTTGAATTTCTTTGCCCATGGGAGAAATATATTTTGCCCCCCCAGTTCTTTTTCCACAAAACTTAATCTAAAACTGTTGAATGGGTTTCCTGTAAACAATAGATATTATAATCCTTCTCTTTTAGCCAGGTAAATACTGATCGTCTTTTCTTATTATCTGCTAAGCCATTACAATTGTAACTGGCTATACTTATTTCACCACTTACCATAATGAGACACACCTTTCATTCTTTTAATCAGAATATATTTTTGTAAACGTACTATTAAAAAGTAACATAATGATTGAGTGTCTATATAGTTGTACCATGATATTTGCATTTCTACTAAGTAAACCTCCAATTGGTCCCTACTATTCCACCCGCTAAAAGGCCTCATCTCGAGATGGCTTGTCATCCCAATGCCCGGCAGACCACCCTCGGCCCCCTGTATCCCATAGCCCTGAACCGACTGGGATCCATTCTTTGAAAAGAGCATACAGTGCCATTTACCGAATTGAAGAAGATCAATTACCATTTGCATTTCCATTGCCCTCACCTCGATTTGTATTATATATATCTGTGGATCATCCTCTATTGTCCCTAACATCTTTTACTTCTTCCTTCGCAACAGTTGTGGGATACACACATACACCCACACACACTCAGCCCTTACCCCCACACAACCATAAGCTCACTTTCTCAACAATTGCACCATCCCAGAGCTCAACTCAAGATGGGTCATGATTTACAAATGCACTTGCAGTTGCAGCTGCATGAGAAGGCCTGCAAGACCGCACAAAAAAATTGCATAAATTGAGAGATTTATTTACCATTGTCATATCCTAGATAATGGAGGTCAAATGTACACCTTATTCCTGAAACACCCACAATACAGCCACCCGTCATGACCATGTCCCCACGCATCTCCATGCAGTCCGACTTTGATTTTGTGCCGCCAGGGCCACAATAATATACCCCCTCTCTGAATGTCCGAGTGTGACCCCCTCCCCATGGGTTACTGCAGCTAGTGTTGCCAGCACTGCCACTGCCTGGGTGGGGGCACCCCACCGGAATCCCCACCGGCTAGGTACAAGGTCGTCAAGGTTCTCATTAGCAGCTTTGAGAGTTTCCTTGTATATTATGCTCTCCCTTTATGGGGCTTTGGCTTTGCAGGACCAACCCTGCCAAGCAGGCTCAGAATCTTGAGGGGGCAGTGCTGCTCTTGGTCTCTGACCTCATTTTAGCTGCGAACAGACCGCTTACAGCAGGCACATAAAACAGTTAGGGACTTCTCCTTAGTATCTGGGTCATTCAGGTGGGTGTCTAGGGTATAGTGCCATGGACCGTACCATTAAAATAGGATAATAAATAATTAGATATAATTTATAAAAAATAAATACAAAATGTAGTTCTCCATGATAGGACAATAAATAAATAAGACGTATAATTCATTATAAAAGTATATCCATCATCTGAACAACATTGAAAGCCCTCTCATACCCGGCTCACAGCAATACATTGGCTCTGGGATATGCAACCATTTCATTACTCACTCACTCAACTTTCCAAACATAACAAATAAAATAAAAAATAAACACAAACCATACCATCCACACATACTGTGCCTTCTGTTTACTTAGTTTTTATCTTCACTATGTTGAATTAATGCTTGTGTGTTCAATTAGTTATATGTGAAGATTTGTAGAAAAGCTATATTTTTTATTGTATTGTTACAATCAGTAACCGGGCTTGAATTGTGTTTATTTCCCTCGTCTATGAGAACTTTGTAATTTTTAAAATAACCATGGAGTAGTCTTTGTGTCTCTGAACAACTGGTTATCAATATATAGTTTATCAACGACGAGAGCTACTCGTTTTGCTTTTAATCTATTTTCTTTGAAAATTGGATACAGAACTTTGCGCCGTTCTGCAATTTCCTTCGGAAACTGATCATTCATGCCAATTTTGGTCCCAGCAAGTCTTTTACCCAGGCTTTTAACCATTATTTTATCTTTAAATGAAGCAAATTTGGCAACGATTGGGCGTTCGTACCTCTGCCCTCTCTGTCCGAAGCGGTGAACGCGTTCAAGTTGGATTTTGTCGATAACTTCGCGTGGAATCTGAAGCGCTGTAAGGAGGAACTCTCTAACTATAGATTCAGGAACTTCTCCTTCTTTTTCTTGGATACCTGTAAGTACCAAACTCTCTCTCATGGATCTAGTTTGTATGTCCAGTAAGGATTCCTTCAGAACGATGTTCTCCTTTTTAATTTCATTCATTTCGGTTTCAATCTTATTGACTGTCCCTTTTAGCGCGTGTGTTTGCTTCTCCAATGTCGCAGCTTTTTCATCACTCATCTCTAGGCTTGCCTTCAACTCTTTTATATCCTTACTAACTAATTCAAGTATACCCAGTTTGTCATTTATTGATTTTAACAGATCGGTTTCGACCTCTACCATTCCCGGTGGTGAGAATATTAAGTCATCAGTGTCTGTAGAAGAGTCACGTTTTCGTTTTGTAATCGGTTCCCCTGTCTTATTCTCCGTCATGTTTGGTTGTTGCCTGTTTTCGTAATATTTGTCGATAAATGTCTCTAGTCTTAGGATTTGTTTTGTGTTATTATCCAGATTGAAGGTTATCACTCACCAGATTAAGTAGTGCTAATATTTTAGTCTAATTTAGCAGATATTTAGAATATTATGTTTTATCTTGAGGTGTTCTACATAAATCCCTTCAGTCCGCCATTACCCTTACGTTACCTTTACGTCATACGTCATACTGCACATTTTCTTTTCTTTTTGCACTATTGGTTAGAGCCTACTAATGGAGTTAGTAGGTCACTACTAATTGAGTTAGTAGGTCACTACTACTGGACTTAGTAGGTCACTACTACTGGAGTTAGTAGGTCACTACTACTGGACTTAATAGGTCACTACTAATGGAGTTAGTAGGTCACAACAAATGGAGTTAGTAGGTCTTTACTACTGGAGTTAGTAGGTCACTACTACTGGAGTTAGTAGGTCACTACTACTGGACTTAATAGGTCACTACTAATGGAGTTAGTAGGTCACAACAAATGGAGTTAGTAGGTCACTACTAATGGAGTTAGTAGGTCACTACTACCGGAGTTAGTAGGTCACTACTACTGGAGTTAGTAGGTCACTACTACTGGAGTTAGTAGGTCACTACTACTGGAGTTAGTAGGTCACTACTAATGGAGTTAGTAGGTCACTACTAATGGAGTTAGTAGGTCACTACTAATGGAGTTAGTAGGTCACTACTAATGGAGTTAGTAGGTCTTTACTACTGGAGTTAGTAGGTCACTACTACTGGAGTTAGTTGTTCACTACTAATGGAGTTAGTAGGTCACTACTAATGGAGTTAGTAGGTCACTACTACCGGAGTTAGTAGGTCACTACTACTGGAGTTAGTAGGTCACTACTACTGGAGTTAGTAGGTCACTACTACTGGAGTTAGTAGGTCACTACTAATGGAGTTAGTAGGTCACTACTAATGGAGTTAGTAGGTCACTACTAATGGAGTTAGTAGGTCACTACTAATGGAGTTAGTAGGTCTTTACTACTGGAGTTAGTAGGTCACTACTACTGGAGTTAGTAGGTCACTACTAATGGAGTTAGTAGGTCACTACCACTGGAGTTAATAGGTCACTACTAATGGAGTTATGTCAATACACTATTCCTGTGTGTGTGTGTGTGTGTGTGTGTGTGTGTGTGTGTGTGTGTGTGTGTGTGTGTGTGTGTGTGTGTGTGTGTGTATGCGTGCTACTTGAGTGTGTAGGATGATTTCCAGGGGGTCTGTGTGTGTAAGTGTCTGATTTCTTTCAGTGAAAATTAGGCAACACATCAAAACCCACACACACACACACACACACACACACACACACACACACACACACACACACACACACACACACACACACACACACACACACACACACACACACACACACACACACACACACACACACACACACACACACACACACACACACACACACATTCACACACAGAGAGAGAGAGACATACACACACTCTCTCTACAGAACACATCTAGGCATCTGTTAGGATGGAGAATACATGAATTACTGCATGACTCACTCCCAAAGTGCTCCCTGGGGAGAGGAGTGTGTGTGGTGGTGTGCTGTGTGTGTGTGTGTGTGTGTGTGTGTGTGTGTGTGTGTGTGTGTGTGTGTGTGTGTGTGTGTGTGTGTGTGTGTGTGTGTGATCGCAAGCATGCAGGCCTGTGCGTATGGACAGTTGTGTTTGTGCGACCTGTATTTTGTCACAGGTCAGACACATTTTTTTAATAAATGAGAATTAGAATTAGAGGGGGAAGGCAGACGTACACACACACACACACACACACACACACACACACACACACACACACACACACACACACACACACACACACACACACACACACACACACCACACACACACACACACACACACACACAGTCATTTGTCTCGTTAGCACTAATTGAAAAGGAATGGAGCCCGGTCTGTAATTATACTACCGGTGCTGATGATTCTGCTGCCATCTGTTAGATGACTAAATGGAGTCTGTTACCTCCCGTCAGGGTCGTATTCAGTTAGAACTAAACGGAGTCTGTTACCTCCCGTCAGGGTCGTATTCAGTTAGAACTAAACGGAGTCTGTTACCTCCCGTCAGGGTCGTATTCAGTTAGAACTAAATGGAGTCTGTTACCTCCCGTCAGGGTCGTATTCAGTTAGAACTAAATGGAGTCTGTTACCTCCCGTCAGGGTCGTATTCAGTTAGAACTAAACAGAGTCTGTTACCTCCCGTCAGGGTCGTATTCAGTTAGAACTAAACGGAGTCTGTTACCTCCCGTCAGGGTCGTATTCAGTTAGGACTAAACGGAGTCTGTTACCTCCCGTCAGGGTCGTATTCAGTTAGAACTAAACGGAGTCTGTTACCTCCCGTCAGGGTCGTATTCAGTTAGGACTAAACGGAGTCTGTTACCTCCCGTCAGGGTCGTATTCAGTTAGGACTAAACGGAGTCTGTTACCTCCCGTCAGGGTCGTATTCAGTTAGAACTAAACGGAGTCTGTTACCTCCCGTCAGGGTCGTATTCAGTTAGGACTAAACGGAGTCTGTTACCTCCCGTCAGGGTCGTATTCAGTTAGAACTAAATGGAGTCTGTTACCTGGACTGTTGTTATATTGGACTGTTGTTATATTGGACTGTTGTTATATTGTACTGTTGTTATATTGTACTGTTGTTGTATTTGACTGTTGTTTTATATGGATGTCCTTAGATACATGTCCACTTGCTGTAGGTTACAAGATTCTGTGAACAGTAAAATTGTGCCTGTTGAGTTGATGGTGAAAACATTCAATATATTTTCTTGGCTGGTTACAGTCGATCAAGTGAAGACCGCCCGCGCCATGAAGGCGTCGCTCTCTGACCAAATATAGTGTCCTATAGGATGTACCACACCCCTAATGAATATAGTGAAGTCTGGTTACGTTCTAGGATCTCTGAGGAATAGATAGGAATGTGATTTGATTGGTTGAAACAGCGTTCAGGGTTAAATTTTCACAAACTGATCCACAGCTACAGGAAGTGTTTGGTTGCAGTCATTGCAGCTAAAGGTGGAACAAGCAGGTATCGAGTGTAAACGGGGGAAATTACTTCTTCACACAGGGGGCATTGGATATTGCCTAACATTGTTTATTAAATAATGAATTAAATAAGTATTTTTTTTAAATGTGATAATTGGGTTCTCTTTATCTAATATTAGGTTGTGGTCATAGATCTGTTATCATTCAGTGTCAATAATATGCAAAAATAAAGAAAATCAGAAAAAGGGGGCAAATACATTTTCACAGCTCTGTACTAACTCATGCCATGACCCCTGACCCCTAACCCCCACCCCTAAACCGCACACAGTCTACCCGCCCCTAACCAGACATGCACCACAGGGTCAAATCAATATCCGCATGCCCCACTCCTGAGATTCTAACCTCAGCTGTATGCTAAGACATATCACACACCTGCTGTTGGAGTCTGGATCATTATCAATTTTTGATGAAATAGGACCATGAAAATTTAAAAAAGGAAGATAGGTTTACATCAATTAAACTGGCACTATAAAATGAAATGGTACTATACTCTAGGGAGAAGGGGCTGTGATTTGTCCATATCTGTCTGTCTGTGGCCATATGTATTCTGTTTTTACCTGATTGTCAAAGATAAATAGCACAAGTCATCCATATAGTCCAGTCACCTCCATATCCTTTATATCTCTTGCTAGTGCTCTTCAGACTGGTACCCTCTCTTTCTCTCCTCTCTCCCACCCCTCTCATTCTGCCTCTCTCCATTTCTCTCTCCTCCCTCTCTCTACCTCTCTCTCTCCCCTCTCCCTCTCTCTCTCTCTCTCTCACTCTCTCTCTACTCTCTCTCTCTCTCTTTCTTTCTCTCCTCTCCTCTCTTTCTCTTTCTCTATCCTCTCTCTCTCTCTCTTTCTTTCTCTCCTCTCTCTCCTCTCGCTCTCTCTATCTCTCTCTCTCTCTCTCCTCTCTCTCCATCTCTCTATCTCTCTTCTCTATCTCTCTCTCTCTCTCTCCTCTCTCTCCTCTCGCTCTCTCTCTCCTCTCGCTCTCTCTCTCCGTCTCTCTCTCTCTTCTCTCTCTCTCTCCTCTCTCTCCTCTCGCTCTCTCTCTCCGTCTCTCTCTCTTCTCTCTCTCTCTCTCTCTCTCCATCTCTCTCTCTCTCTTCTCTATCTATCTATCTATCTATCTATCTATCTCTCTCTCTCTCTCTCTCTCTCTCTCTCCTCTCTCTCCTCTCTCTCTCCTCACGCTCTCTCTCTCTCTCTTCTCTATCTCTCTCTCTCTCTCTGTCTCTCTGTCTCTCCTCTCTCTTCTCTCTCTCTCCTCTCTCTCCCCTTTCTCTCTCCTCTCGCTCTCTCTTCTCTCTCTCTCTCCGTCTCTCTCTCTCTCTTCTCTATCTCTCTCTCTCTCCCTCTCTCCTCTCTCTCCTCTCTCTCTCTCTCTCTCTCTCCTCTCTCTCTCCTTCCTTTGTCTGACTTTGACTCTGAACGATAGCTCTCTATGGAACAAGCTACATGTTTAATCCTACTCAATTCCCCTCCTCTTCTCAATAGCATCACAGATGAGGTGTAAACCAAATGGATACGTTTACGGATCAACAAATCCATTCCTCCTAAGTGTAGTAGGCCTTTTCATCAGTAATGGATTTTTCCCCGTCTCGCTACGTCTGTTTTAGACTCCGAGGCTTGTTTTGTTTATTTACTAATTATCACTTCACTGTAGTCAAGGTCAGTGTGTGTGTGTGTGTGTGTTTGTGTGTGTGTGTGTGTGTGTGTGTGTGTGTGTGTGTGTGTGTGTGTGTGTGTGTGTGTGTGTGTGTGTGTGTGTGTGTGTGTGTGTGTGTGTGTGTGTGTGTCTTCTCCATTACTGATTACCCCGTACTAACAACAAGGTAATTTGCCAAACAACTCCCAAATCCCTCCTCTGTGTAGCTTCATTAAATTAGCATGTTCTCCAACGGCTCCTTCTATGAATTGGTTTGGGAGCAGAGTGAATGAGGAGGAGGAGGTAATGTGATTCCAGACACACAGGCACACCTACATGTATAGGAGGGGTTTAGCTTTGTTTGACTTAGTCTTTTTTGGTTAATAATGCCAGTTACAGAATAAACAGAGCGGGAGACTATAAACTTGGAAGGCTGGATTGAACCCCAAGCTCTCGGCCTAGAGATGAATGTTGTACTCTCTCTCTCTCTCTCTCTCTCTCTCTCTCTCTCTCTCTCTCTCTCTCTCTCTCTCTCTCTCTCTCGTTCGCTCTCTCGCTCTCTCTCTCGCTCTCTCTCTCGCTCTCTCTCTGTCTCTGTCTCTCGCTCTCTCTCTCTCTCTCTCTCTCACTCTGTCTCTCTCTGTCTCGCTCTGTCTCGCTCTCTCTCTCGCTCTCTCTCTCGCTCTCTTTTTCGCTCTCTGTCTCTCTGCCTCTGTCTCTGTCTCTCTCCTCTCGCTCTCCTCTCTCTGTGTCTCTGTCTCTCTCTCTCTCTCTCTCTCTATATATATATATATATTCAATTCAATTCAAGGAGCTTTATTGGCATGGGAAACATATGTTAACATTGCCAAAGCTAGTGAGGTAGATAATATACAAAAGTGAGATAAACAATACAAATGAACAGTATATATTTATTTACATACATAGTTTACATACACTTAGGTTGGAGTCATTAAAACTCCCTTTTCAAACTCTCCACACATTTCTTGTTAACAAACTATAGTTTTGGCAAGTCGGTTAGGACATCTACTTTGTGCATGACACAAGTCATTTTTCCAACAATTGTTAACAGACAGATTATTTCACTTATAATTCACTGTATCACAATTCCAGTGGGTCAGAAGTTTACATACACTAAGTTGATTGTGCCTTTAAACAGCTGGGAAAATTCCCCAAAATGTTGTTGTGGCTTTAGAAGCTTCTGATAGGCTAATTGACATCATTTGAGTCAATTGGAGGTGTACCTGTGGATGTATTTCATGGCCTACCTTCAAACTCAGTGGCTCTTTGCTTGTCATCATGGGAAAATCAAAAGAAATCAACCAAGACTTCAGAAAAATAATTATAGACCTCCACAAGTCTGGTTCATCATTGGGAGCAATTTCCAAACGCCTGAAGGTTCCATGTTCATCTGTACAAACAATAGTACGCAAGTATAAACACCATGGGACCACGCAGCCATCATACCGCTCAGGAAGGAGACGCCTTCTGTCTCCTAGAGATGAACGTACTTTGGTGCAAAAAGTGCAAATCAATCCCAGAACAACAGCAAAGGACCCTGTGAAGATGCTGGAGGAAACAGGTACAAAAGTATCTGTATCCACAGTAAAATGAGTCCTATATCGACATAACCTGAAAGGCTGCTCAGCAAGGATGAAGCCACTGCTCCAAAACCTAAAAAAGCCAGACTACGGTTTGCAACTGCACATGGGGACAAAGATTGTACTTTTTGGAGAAATGTTCTCTGGTCTGATGAAACAAAAATATAACTATTTTGCCATAATGAACATCATTGTGTTTGGAGGAAAAAGGGGGAGATTTGCTAGCTGAAGAACACCATCCCAACCGTGAAGCATGGGGGCGGCAGCATCATGTTGTGGGGGTGCTTTGCTGCAGGAGGGACTGGTGCACTTCACAAAATAGATGGCATCATCCTAACTGACCTAAGACAGGGAATGTTTACAACGATTTAATGTCAGGAATTGTGAAAAACTGAGTTTAAATGTATTTGGCTAAGGTGTATGTACATTTCCGACTTCAACTGTATATCTCTTTCTCTCGCTCTCTCTCTCTCTCTCTCTCTCTCTCTCTCTCTCTCTCTCTCTCTATCTCTATCTGCCTCTCCTCCCCCTATCTATCTCTCTCTCTCCCTTCTCTCTCCCTCTCTATTTCTCTCTCTTCCTCCCTCATTACTCTATTCTGCGACTACACCACAACCACAGCTGGTCCTCCACATGGAAGATCAATCAGACAATTACACTGTGTTTGCATGCCAAATTATACCCTATCCCTATATAGTGCACTACTTTTGACCAGGGCCCATAGGGTACTGTATTGGAGGTAGGGTTAAAGAATGGTTCCAAACGGATCTGGCACTTGTCCCTTCTGCAATTCACCATATTGATCAATATTACCAACAGGATGCAGAGAGAGAGTGAGCTGTAAGACCAAAATGAGTTTTTAATTATAATTGGGAAATGTATGAAGGGACGTGTACTGGGGCCTGAAGAGGAGAAGAGTGGAGAGCAGAAGAGAGAAGATGTGTACTGGGGCCTGGAGAGGAGATGTGTACTGGTGCCTGGAGAGGAGAGGAGATGTGTACTGGGGCCTGAAGAGGAGATGTGTACTGGGGCCTGGAGAGGAGAGGAGATGTGTACTGGGGCCTGAAGAGGAGATGTGTACTGGGGCCTGGAGAGGAGAGGAGATGTGTACTGGGGCCTGAAGAGGAGAGGAGATGTGTACTGGGGCCTGGAGAGGAGAGGAGATGTGTACCGGGGCCTGAAGAGGAGAGGAGATGTGTACTGGGGCCTGGCGAGGAGAGATGTGTACTGGGGCCCGGAGAGTAGAGGGGATGTGTACCGGGGCCTGGAGATGAGAGGAGATGTGTACTGGGGCCTGAAGATGAGAGGAGATGTGTACTGGGGCCTGGCGAGGAGAGATGTGTACTGGGGTCTGGAGGGGAGAGGAGATGTGTACTGGGGCCTGGAGAGGAGAGGAGATGTGTACTGGGGCCTGAAGAGGAGAATAGTGGAGAGGAGAGGAGATGTGTACCGGGGCCTGGAGAGGAGACGTGTACTGGGGCCTGAAGAGGAGAAGCGTGGAGAGTAGAGGAGAGGAGATGTGTGCTGGGGCCTGGAGAGGAGAAGAGTGGAGAGGAGAGGAGATGTGTACCGGGGCCTGGAGAGAAGACGTGTACTGGGGCCTGAAGAGGAGAAGCGTGGAGAGTAGAGGAGAGGAAAGGAGATGTGTACTGGTGCCTGAAGAGGAGAAGCATGGAGAGTAGAGGGGATGTGTACTGGGGCCTGAAGAGGAGATGTGTACTGGTGCCTGAAGAGGAGAAGCGTGGAGAGTAGAGTAGAGAAGAGGAGAGGAGATGTGTACTGGGGCCTGGAGAGGAGAAGAGTGGAGAGGAGAGGAGATGTGTACTGGTGCCTGAAGAGGAGAAGCGTGGAGAGTAGAGGAGAGGAGAGGAGATGTGTACTGGGGCCTGGAGAGGAGAGGAGAGGAGAGGAAAGGAGAGGAGAGGAGAAGAGTGGAGAGGAGATGTGTACTGGTGCCTGAAGAGGAGAAGCGTGGAGAGTAGAGTAGAGGAGAGGAGATGTGTACTGGGGCCTGGAGAGGAGAAGAGAGGAGAGGAGAAGAGATGAGAAGAGAGGAGAGGAGAGGAGAGGAGAGGGGAGGAGAGGAGAGGAGAGGAGAGGAGAGGGAATATGTACTGGGACCATTAGAGAGAGGAGAGTAAACGTGTATTGGGGTTTGAAGAGGAGTGGAGGCTACTGAAGCCCTGCGGAGAAGTGGTCATGTGTGTGTATATTCGTGTATGTAAGTGAGTGGTGTGTGAATGCATTACGTAGACTCACCATTAAGGTAGTAGTAGTTATATATAAGGTAGTAGTAGTTATATATAAGGTAGTAGTAGTTACAGTATATATAAGGTAGTAATAGTTATATATAAGGTAGTAGTAGTTATATATAAGGTAGTAGTAGTTATATATATGGTAGTAGTAGTTACAGTATATATAAGGTAGTAGTAGTTATATATAAGGAAGTAATAGTTATATATAAGGTAGTAGTAGTTACATATAAGGTAGTAGTAGTTATATATATGGTAATAGTTATATATAAGTTAGTAGTAGTAGTAGTTATATATAAGGTAGTAGTAGTTACAGTATATATAAGGTAGTAATAGTTATATATAAGGTAGTAGTAGTTATATATAAGGTAGTAGTAGTTATATATCAGGTAGTAGTTGTTATATATGAGGTAGTAGTAGTTATATATAAGGTAGTAGTAGTTATATATAAGGTAGTAGTAGTTATATATCAGGTAGTAGTAGTTATATATCAGGTAGTAGTAGTTATATATAAGGTAGTAGTAGTTATATATAAGGTAGTAGTAGTTATATATAAGGTAGTAGTAGTTATATATAAGGTAGTAGTAGTTATATATATGGTTGTAGTTATATATAAGGTAGTAGTAGTTATATATCAGGTAGTAGTAGTTATATATAAGGTAGTAGTAGTTATATATAAGGTAGTAGTAGTTATATATAAGTTAGTAGTAGTTATATATAAGGTAGTAGTAGTTATATATAAGGTAGTAGTAGTTATATATAAGGTAGTAGTAGATATATAAATATAAGTTAAAAGTAGTTATATATAAGGTAGTAGTAGTTACATATAAGGTAGTAGTAGTTATATATAAGGTAGTAGTAGTTATTTATAAGGTAGTAGTAGTTATATATAAGGTATTAGTAGTTATATATAAGGTAATAGTAGTAGTTATATATCAGGTATTAGTAGTTATATATAATGTAATAGTAGTTGTATATCAGGTAGTAGTAGTTATATATAAGGTAGTAGTAGTTATATATCAGGTAGTAGTAGTAGTTATATATAATGTAGTAGTAGTTATATATAAGGTAGTAGTAGTAGTAGTTATATATAAGGTAGTAGTAGTTATATATCAGGTAGTAGTAGTTATATATAAGGTAGTAGTAGTAGTTATATATAATGTAGTAGTAGTTATATATAAGGTAGTAGTAGTTATATATAAGGTAGTAGTAGTTATATATAAGGTAGTAGTAGTAGTTATATATAAGGTAGTAGTAGTAGTTATATATAAGGTAGTAGTAGTTATATATAAGGTAGTAGTAGTAGTTATATATAAGGTAGTAGTAGTAGTAGTTATATATAAGGTAGTAGTAGTTATATATAAGGTAGTAGTAGTTATATATAATGTAGTAGTAGTTATATATAAGGTAGTAGTAGTAGTAGTTATATATAAGGTAGTAGTAGTTATATATCAGGTAGTAGTAGTTATATATAAGGTAGTAGTAGTAGTTATATATAATGTAGTAGTAGTTATATATCAGGTAGTAGTAGTTATATATAAGGTAGTAGTAGTTATATATCAGGTAGTAGTAGTTATATATAAGGTAGTAGTAGTAGTTATATATAATGTAGTAGTAGTTATATATCAGGTAGTAGTAGTTATATATCAGGTAGTAGTAGTTATATATAAGGTAGTAGTAGTAGTTATATATAATGTAGTAGTAGTTATATATCAGGTAGTAGTAGTAGCAGTTATATATAAGGTAGTAGTAGTTATATATCAGGTAGTAGTAGTTATATATCAGGTAGTAGTAGTTATATATAAGGTAGTAGTAGTTATATATAAGGTAGTAGTAGTTATATATCAGGTAGTAGTAGTTATATATCAGGTATTAGTAGTTATATATATTGTAGTAGTAGTTATATATGAGGTAGTAGTAGTTATATATAAGGTGGTAGTAGTTATATATAATGTAGTAGTAGTTATATATATGGTTGTAGTTATATATAAGGTAGTAGTAGTTATATATAGGTAGTAGTAGTTATATATAAGTAGTAGTAGTAATATATGGTAGTAGTAGTTAATATAGTTAGTAGTAGTTATATATAAGTAGTAGTAGTTATATATAGTAGTAGTAGTAGTAGTTATATATCAGGTAGTAGTAGTAGTAGTAGTAATAATATAGTAGTTAATAGTAGTAGTAGTAGTTATATATCAGTAGTAGTAGTAATATAGTAGTAGTAGTAGTATATATATAGTAGTAGTAGTTATATATAGTAGTAGTAGTATATATAGTAGTAGTAATAGTAGTAGTAGTATATAATAAGTAGTAGTAGTAGTTATATATAATAGTAGTAATAATAGTAGTAGTAGTATAATAATAGTAGTAGTAGTAGTAGTATATAAGGTAGTAGTAGTAATATAAGTAGTAGTAGTTATATAGTAGTAGTAGTAGTATAATAATAGTAGTAGTTATATATAATAGTAGTAGTTATAATAATAGTAGTAGTAGTATAATAGTAGTAGTAGTTATATATATGTAGTAGTAGTATATAGTAGTAGTAGTAGTATATATATAATAGTAGTAGTATATAATATAGTAGTAGTAGTAGTTATAATAATAGTAGTAGTAGTAATAATAAGTAGTAGTAGTTATATATAATAGTAGTAGTAGTAATATATAATGGTAGTAGTTATATATAGTATGTAGTAATATAATAGGTAGTAGTAGTAGTATAATAGTAGTAGTAGTAGTATAATAGATAGTAGTAATAATAGTAGTAGTAGTATAATAGTAGTAGTAGTAGTTATATATAGGTAGTAGTAGTATATATATAGGTAGTAGTAGTAATATATAGTAGTAGTAGTAATATATAAGGTAGTAGTAGTATATAAGTAGTAGTAGTATAATAGTAGTAGTAGTAGTAATAAGTAGTAGTAATAATATAAGTAGTAGTAGTAATATAAGTAGTAGTAGTAATAATAAGTAGTAGTAGTTATATAATAGTAGTAGTATAATAGTAGTAGTAGTAATAAGTAGTAGTAGTATATATAATAGTAGTAGTATAATAAGTAGTAGTAGTATATATAAGTAGTAGTAGTTATAATAAGTAGTAGTAGTTATATATAAGGTAGTAGTAGTTATAATAAGTAGTAGTAGTAATATAAGTAGTAGTAGTAATATATAGTAGTAGTAGTTATAATAAGTAGTAGTAGTATATATAGTTGTAGTAGTTATATATCAGGTAGTAGTAGTTATATAGTCAGTAGTAGTAGTAATAATAGTAGTAGTAATATAGTAGTAGTAGTAATAATAGTAGTAGTAGTATATAATAATAGGTAGTAGTTATATATAGGTAGTAATAGTATATATAGGTAGTAGTAGTTATATATAAGGTAGTAATAGTTATAATAAGTAGTAGTAGTAATAATAATAGTAGTAGTATATATAAGTATAGTAGTAGTTAATAATATAGTAGTAGTAGTATATATAAGGTATTGTAGTAGTAATAGTATATATAGTATTAATAGTTATATATAGTAGTAGTAATATAGTAGTAGTAGTTATATAATAAGTAGTAGTAGTATAATAGGTAGTAATAGTTATAATAGTAGTAGTAATAATAGTAGTAGTATAATAATAGTAGTAGTAGTAGTAATAATAGTAGTAGTAGTAGTAATAATAGGTAGTAGTAGTAGTAGTAATATATAGTAGTAGTAGTAGTAGTATAATAGTAGTAGTAGTAGTTATATATAAGTAGTAGTAGTTATATATAAGGTAGTAGTAGTTATATATAAGGTAGTAATAGTTATATATGAGGTAGTAGTATATATAGTAGTAGTAGTTATATATAGTAGTAGTAGTAAGTAATATAAGGTAGTAATAGTTATATATAATAGTAGTAGTAGTAGTAATATATCAGTAGTAGTAGTAGTAGTATATAATCAGATAGTAGTAGTTATATATAATAGTAGTAGTAGTAGTAATAATAAGTAGTAGTAGTAATAATATAAGTAGTAATAGTTATATATAAGGTAGTAGTCGTAGTAGTTATATATCAGGTAGTAGTAGTAGTAGTAATAATATATAGATAGTAGTAGTTAATATATAAGTAGTAGTAGTAAGTAGTTATAGTAGTAGTAGTAATAGTAGTAGTAGTAGTAGTTATATATCAGGTAGTAGTAGTAGTAGTTATATATCAGG
>NW_026600595.1:87222-114722 GCF_029448725.1 Salvelinus fontinalis | reverse complement strand
GTGTGTGTGTGTGTGTGTGTGTGTGTGTGTGTGTGTGTGTGTGTGTGTGTGTGTGTGTGTGTGTGTGTGTGTGTGTGTGTGTGTGTGTGTGTAGCCTGGTGTGTGTGTGTGTGTGTGTGTGTGTGTGTGTGTGTGTGTGTGGTGTGTGTGTGTGTGTGTGTGTGTGTGTGTGTGTGTGTGTGGTGTGTGGTGTGTGTGTAGCCTGGTGTGTGTGTGTGTGTGTGTGTGTGTGTGTGTGTGTCTGTGTGTGTGTGTGTGTGTGTGTGTGTGTGTGTGTGTGTGTGTGTGTGTGTGTGTGTGTGTGTGTGTGTGTGTGTGTGTGTGTGTGTGTGTATGGGGGGGGGGGGGGGGTTAGATGTGCTCTCCTCGGGTCTCTGAGCGCTGTGCTGTTGTTGCCCTCCAGGCTTGTTAGCAGCCCGAGACCTCAGACTGTGTTTTCTGTTTAATAAATATTAAAGAGCCTTGTTCCTTACATGTCCACCTGCTGTTCATCACCACGCATCTTTTATTCATACACACCACACACACACACACACACACACACACACACACACACACACACACACACACACACACACACACACACACACACACACACACACACACACACACACACACACACACACACACACACACAAATCCGAATGAGTGTTTAACCAATTCTGTATTCTGAATATAATTAAGGCTGTGTTCTCTCCCACCGCTCAGCAACACAGCAACATGGCTTCATTATTAATGGAGTGGGGGTGTTTTCATAATTCATGAGATGAACAGTGTAAATGCCTCGACATCCAGAAGAAAACAGAGCATCTAGGGGAGGGGGGGGGGGGTTGAAGACACACACACACACACACACGCACACACCAGGTTACACACACACTCACACACACACCAGGCTACACGCACAGGCACTCAGAGTAGACAGATGGGGACTTACTGACTCAGCTAGGCTATAAAATGGCTGACTAGGAAATAGGGTATTTAAGATGTTTTGTCTTTATGAGTTTGACCTCAATAGTGCTGTAATTGATTTTTTTACCAGTTCTATCTCAATTTGATTTGAATTGACCGGGCCTTGATGTTGCTTCCAGAAACCTGGCAGTGTGAAGATCATTATGTTCAGTGAATTAAAACCAAATGGGTTTTTTTCTACATCTGACAGTTCGATGTAGTAGCTCACTGTCTTCCATTGACTTCCACTGTCTTCCATTGACGTCCACTGTCTTCCATTGACTTCCACTGTCTTCCATTGACGTCCACTGTCTTCCATTGACTTCCACTGTCTTCCATTGACGTCCACTGTCTTCCATTGACGTCCACTGTCTTCCATTGACTTCCACTGTCTTCCACTGTCTTTCATTGACTTCCACTGTCTTACATTGACTTCCACTGTCTTACATTGACTTCCATTGTCTAACATTGACTTTCATTGACTTCCACTATCACGTTTCAGGTAAGACCCAAACGCAGACTGTGTTGAAGTAACAATGTTTATTGTAACAAAAGGGGCAGACAAACAACAGGTCAAGGCAGGCAGGGGTTGATAATCCAGAGTAGAGGGCAAAGGTACAGGACGGCAGGCAGTGTCAGGCTCAGGGTCAGGGTCAGGCTCAGGCTCAGTGTCAGGCTCAGGCTCAGGGTCAGGCTCAGAGTCAGGCTCAGGGCCAGGGCCAGGGTCAGGGTCAGGGTCAGGGTCAGGCTCAGAGTCAGGCTCAGGCTCAGGGTCAGGCTCAGGCTCAGGGTCAGGCTCAGAGTCAGGCTCAGGGCCAGGGCCAGGGTCAGGCTCAGGGTCAGGGTCAGGGTCAGGGTCAGGCTCAGGCTCAGAGTCAGGCTCAGGGTCAGGGTCAGGCTCAGGCTTAGGGTCAGGCTCAGAGTCAGGCTCAGAGCCAGGGCCAGGGTCAGGCTCAGGGTCAGGGTCAGACTCAGGGTCAGGCTCAGGGTCAGGGTCAGACTCAGGCTCAGGGTCAGGGTCAGACTCAGGGTCAGGCTCAGGCTCATGCTCAGGTTCAGGGTCAGGGTCAGGGCTAGGGCCAGGCTCAGGGTCAGGGTCAGGGCCAGGGTCAGGGCCAGGATCAGGTTCAGGGCCAGGCTCAGGCTCAGGCTCAGGCTCAGGCTCAGGCTCAGGCTCAGGCTCAGGCTCAGGCTCAGGCTCAGGTTCAGGGTCAGGGCCAGGGCAGAAAAGGTCAAAACTGGGAAAAACAGGAACAAACAAGAGACAGGAAAAGAGGACAAAACGCTGGTAGACTTGACGAAACAAAACCAACTGGCAACAGACAAACAGGGAACACAGGTATAAATACACAGGGGATGATGGGGAAGATGGGCGGCACCTGGAGGGGGGGTGAAGATAAGCACAAAAACAGGTGAAACAGATCAGTGACATCCACTGTCTTCCATTGACGTCCACTGTCTTCCATTGACGTCCACTGTCTTCCATTGACTTCCATTGTCTTCCATTGACTTCCATTGACTTCCATTGTCTTATATCACATCTCTTTCTTGGAGAGTTGGCTCAGTTGGTTCTCCTGTTCAACTGGAGAGGTTAGCATGAAATGTAAGAAGTGAGTGATGGATAAAGTACATTAAGGTAAAATATTGTGTTTTGAAAGCATACAATTATGTGTGTAGACTACATTGAGTGCAAAGAGCAAAAGAGCCTGGACTTTTTACTTACTGTACTGTATTGGGACTTAGTGAATATCTTTACCTTGTGGTAAAACACCTTAAAAAATACCTGTTTGATTTGTAACTCCAGGAAGGATCTGATGTTGATGTACATAAGGGCATTCCTATAGTTCTCACCTTGGGGACTATATTTTAGAGCAAACCTGTCCGTCCAATATGCCATCATCACACAAGGCACTCCTCCAAAAACCCATTTCTACACCTTGTGAACGATATTTCAGAGCAAACCTTAAAAAGTACCAATCTCTAACAAGTCAACAAAGCATTCCCATTATCCAGCTCTGTTAGATCCTCTCTATATCCGGATGAACAATACATATATAAACCTTTGGAACAAATATATTTTTGCTGTGTGGTACGCCATTCTCAGGCACGTAACATACAGTGCAAAGACAGCACAAAGAATTTAAATGTAATCAAACCTTCATTGCTCAGTAAGTCGTTTTGCTATGGTCAAATAAAGTCACTGAATGTTGCAGGGTAACTTTGCAAACCCATCGTTTTCAACTTAGTGTCTCTGTTTGAGTGAGACATTCACACTGTTTTAATCTACTGTAAAAAATAAAATAAAAATCCATCTGTCCGAAAGGTCACCTTCATATTGATGAAAGACTAGCTATCTCTCCTCTGCACGGTTAGATTTAATGCGCTTTGCCTCTCTCGCTCTCTCTCTCTCTCTCTCTCTATCTCTCTCTCTCTCTGTGTCTCTGTCTCTCTCTCTCTCTCTCTCTCTCTCTCTCTCTCTCTCTCTCTCTCTCTCTGTCTCTCTCTCTCTCTGTGTCTCTGTCTCTCTCTGTCTCTCTCTCTGTCTCTCTCTCTCTATATATATATTAATAAATATATGTCTCTCTCTTTGTCTGTCTGTCTGTCTGTCTCTCTATATATATATATCTCTCTCTCAGGGCTACTGCTACACATCGAGGACAGATCATCTTCAAGGACGCACTCGCCCAGCAGCTGTGTGAGCAGGGAGGTGAGCAGCAGCACACACACACACACACACACACACACACACACACACACGCACACACGCACACGCATACACACACACACACACACACACACACACACACACACACACACACACACACACACACACACACACACACACACACACACACACACACACACACACACACACACACACACATATATATATACAGTGCCTTCGGAAAGAATTTAGACCCCTTGACTTTTCCCCTTTTTTTAACGTTACAGCCTTAAGTCTAAAATGGAATAAATCATTTCCCCCCCCCTCGTCAATCTACACACATTACCCCATAATGACAAAGCAAAAACGTTTTTTTTTAGACAATTTTGCTAATTTATAAAAATATATATATATATATCATATTTACATAAGTATTCAGACCCTTTCCTCAGTACCTGGTAAAAAATAAATAAAATTAAATGTAAAAAATGTTGAAGCACTTTTGGCAGAGATTACATCCTTGAGTCTTCTTGGGTATGACGCTACAAGCTTGTATTTGGGGAGTTTATCCTATTCTTCTCTGCAGATCCTCTCAAGCTCTGTCAGGTTGGGAGCGTCGCTGCACAGCAATTTTCAGGTCTCTCCAGAGATATTCGATCGGGATCAAGTCCGAGCTCTGGCTGGGCCACTCAAGGACATTCAGAGACTTGTCCCGAAGCCACTCCTGGCTCCTGTCTTGGCTGTGTGCTTAGGGTCGTTGTCCTGATTGAAGGTGAACCTTCGCCCCAGTCTGAAATCCTGAGCGCTCTGGAGCAGGTTTTCATCAAGGATCTCTCTGTCCTTAGCTCAGTTCATCTTTCCCTCGATCCTGACTAGTTTCCCAGTCCCTACCTTTGAAAGCATCCCCACAGCATGATCCTGCCACCACCATTATTCACCGTAGGGATATTGCCAGGTTTCCTCCAGACGTGACACTTGGCATTCAGACCAAAGCATCTTGTTTCTCATGGTCTGAGAGTCCTTTAGGTGCCTTTTGACAAACTCCAAGCGGGCTGTCATGTGCTTTTTACTGAGGAGTGGCTTCCACCTGATTGATGGAGTGCTGCAAAGATGGTTGTCCTTCTGGAAGGCTCTCTCATGATCGTAGTGTACGTGTAGGTATGTACGGCAGGACCAAATCGGAAAGATAGGTAGGAGCAAGCCCATGTAATGCTTTGTAGGTTAGCAGTAAAACCTTGAAATCAGCCCTTGCCTTAACAGGAAGCCAGTGTAGGGAGGCTAGCACTGGAGTAATATGATCAAATTTTGGGGTTCTAGTCAGGATTCTAGCAGACGTATTTAGCACTAACTAAAATATCTAATAAGTTACCTGTAATCTTTGTCCAAACATTCTAAACAACTTTCCTAATGCAACTTTAGGTATTTTTTAACGTAAATAATTTATCAAATTTAAGACGGGATAAACTGAGTTCAATACCGGACGAAAACAAAGTGGAGCGTGCTTTCAGGTCACGCGCCTCTAACAAACAGTACACTTCACTCGACCCTCGTTCTGAACTGCCATACTTCTTCATTTCACAAAGGAAAAACATCAACCAATTTCTAAAGACTGTTGACATCCAGTGGAAGTGATAGGAACTGCAAGCAAGTGCCTTAGAAATCTAGATCCCCATAGAAACCCATTGAAAAGAGTGACATAAAACAAAATATCCTGGATGGTTTGTCCTCGGGGTTTCGCCTGCCAAATAAGTGATGTTATACTCACAGACATCATTCAAACAGTTTTAGAAACCCCAGAGTGTTTTCTATCCAAATCTACTAATAATATGCATATGCTAGCTTCTGGGCCTGAGTAGCAGGCAGTTTACTTTGGGCACGCTTTTCACCCGGACGTGAAAATACCGCCCCCTAGCCTTAAGTTTTAAAGAGATGGGTGGGGTTAAAGCTTTAGAGGGTGTGAACGATGCTGAATGAGTGTAGACAAAGAAGAGCTCTCCAGTAGGTGTACCAAAACATTCAAGGGCCATTTTCTCAAAAGTGAGGTTACAAGTTTATCAACTTTCAAAGCAGAATTACTTTCCCATTTTTCCTCAACTGTAGTGTACGATACACTATTTTCTAACTCTGAGTCTCTGCTTTTATCCCACGTAAAAAACACTATTTCAAATGTTGCTACACAAGACCGAATCGAGCCGGTTGGTCACATATATAGACAGGTGTGTGCCTTTCCAAATGATGTCGAATCAATTGAATTTACCACAGGTGGACTCCAAATCAAGTTGTAGAAACATCTCAAAGACTGAAACAGGATATACCTGTGCTAAATTTCGAGTCTCATGGCAAAGGGTCTCATGGCAAAGGGTCTGAATACTTATGTAAAGATGGTATTTCTGTTTAAAAATATATATAAATCAGCAAAAATGTGTTTTGGGGGTTATGGGGTATTGTGTGTTGATTGATGAGAGAAAAAAAAATGGAATCTATTTTAGAATAAGGCTGTAACGTATCAAAATGTGGAAAAGTCAAGGGGTCTCAATACTTTCTGAATGCACTGTATACCCTCCTTTGGGTATACAGTGTATACCCTGTATACCCTCCCTCCTTTGCAAAAACAACAACAATTGAATCTATTTTAAAATAAGGCTAATGTAACACAATGGGGTCTGAATACTTTCTGAAACTGAGTGCACAAAACATCAGGAAGAAAAATACATTTTTACATCAGCAGATGTCACAAAGTGCTATACAGAAACCCAGCCTAAAACCCCAAAACAGCATGCAATGAAGATGATATTGAACAGAGAGATCTACACTTAGTATACCAGACATTAAGAAAACCTTCCTAATTTTGAGTTGCACCCCCTTTTGCCCTCAGAACAGCCTCAATTAGTCTGGGCATGGACTGTGGTGTCGAAAGCGTTCCACAGGGATGCTGTCCCATGTTGACTCCAATGCTTCCCACAGTTGTGTCAAGTTGGCTGGATGTCCTTTGAGTGGTGGACCATTCATGATACACACGGGAAACTATTGCGCCTGAAAAACCCTGCAGCGTTGCAGTTCTTGACACACTCAAACAGGTGCGCCTGGCACCTACTACCATACCCCGTTCAAATGCACTTAAATCTTTTGTCTTGACCATTCACCCTCTGAATCGCACACATACACAATCCATGTCTCAATTGTCTCAAAGCTTTAAGAAATCATTCTTTAACCCAGTCTCCTCCCTTTCATCTAAGCTGATTGAATTTGATTAAACAGGTGACATCAATAAGGGATCATAGCTTTCACCTGGATTCACCTGGTCATTCTATGTCATGGAAATAGTTTTGTACACTCAGTGTATATATAGGGTTAAGGTGGATGGACGACATGTAGCATAGTACATCACAGATGGTGTTTCAGTACGACAGCTAGAGATGTTTGGGTGTCCTCTATTGCCAGCTTAATTTCAGCTTATGCTAAACTCAGCTATTTCTCTGAGCTGTACAGTTTGTGACCAGTACTCCTCATCATAGCAGTTCCAATGTGGCAGTACTAACATATTGACAGTGCTTTCCCTTCATGCAGTCTGAGTAGCTGTAATTACTTGTTTACAAGGAAGCAGACTCTTCCTTATTCAACTACTCCTCTAGCAGATCACTTCTGACACACACACTTCCCGAGAGAGGTTTGCAATCATAGGAAAATTAAGTGGGTTCTTGGAGAAGTAGGCTAACAACTGCGTCAAAACAGTTATTCACCAAGCCATTCATGTTAGGCTACTACAACTCTTAGAATATAAAGTTCCAAAAGGGTTTCTTCGGCTGTCCAATAGGAGCACCCGTTTTGGTTCCAGGTAGAACCCTTTTTGGTTCCAGGTAGAACCCGTTTTGGTTCCAGGTAGAACCCGTTTTGGTTCCAGGTAGAACCCTTTTTGGTTCCAGGTAGAACCCTTTTTGGTTCCAGGTTAGAACCCTTTTTGGTTCCAGGTAGAACCTTTTTTCTAAGAGAGCAGTGTTAGGCCAGAACTGCCATGGCTAGTGCCAGTGGTTTCATTGAGACAGGTCACAGTAGAAGAGACCCAGACTACTCAGCTGGATGGACCTTTCCTACATGCCTAGAGCCCTCACTCCTCATGGCTGGATGAAGCAAGCTGGCGTTGCAGAGCATTACAGAGCTTTGCAGAGCCTCTCCAGTAAAGAGCGTATGAGAGAGACTTTTTTTTTAAACTGTGTGTCTTTCTTTAATGATACATTCTCATTTAATTTCATGAAATATCCACAGCACTGCACATTCACCTTGCCCTCTACCCCACGATACAAAACAACACCACACGTCACAATAACCAAAACCCTCACCACCTCACCCTCACCACAAAACCCTCACCTCACCACTGCTGTACTCAGTCTCTCCAGTCTCATGAGGAACAGCTGCCGGGTCCAACCCCAATCCGCCAGCTCTCCTCAGCAGCATGCATGCTGGTTCCCTCCAGCCGACATCAGTATGGTATAGCAGTCTCAGCGCCGCCTTTTAGTCGGAATGCAGCCACCCTGCTCTCCAGTTCCACCAGGCCCTGTCCTCCTTTGTGTAAAGACAGACAGTGATTGCCAGACCAGAAACAAATCCTACAGCTTGCATTGCAGGTCTGCAAGCAGACAGGAAGTGGGGTTAAGCCCTTCACCGTCCCACTGCAAACCCCTTGGAAGCAGAGGGTGGGCCCTATCCCTCCATGCCCTACATAACAGAGCTTTGCTCTTTCCCCAGTTCACCTTAGCTGACGGAGCTTCCTCGTACACCTTCAGACTAGTCTCTAGTGCCTGCATATCCTGTCCATCCCTGACCATCACAGAAACATCATCTGCATCTGCCAACACACCAATGCCTGTCCAGCACACTCCCTGCAGTCTCCTCCAGAAAAGGCTCAATGGCTAGTGTATATATCTGCCTCGATAGAGGGCATCCTTGTCTAATGCCCCGTTTCACCCAGTCTGGCCTACTGAGCCGTCCTCCCACCTTGACCATACATGACAGCCCAGCATACAACATCTTCAAACAAGCCAAAAATGTTTCCCCAAACTGAATCATCAAACAGATACTCATGGTCCACTCTATCAAAAAGCCTTCTCTTGGTCTGAAGAGACTAGTCCAAAGTTCACATTAGAAACAAGTCCAACATGTCCCTGATTAACCTGTCTAGGATCAGCGTGCCGCTAGCGGCCCCCCCCCCCCCCCCCCCCACTGAAAAACCAGTGCCGCGAAATTCAAAAAAAATATTTTTTTTAAATATTTAACTTTCACACATTAAAGTCCAATACAGCTAATGAAAGACACAGATCTTGTGAATCCAGTCAACATGTCCGATTTTTAAAATGTTTTACAGGGAAGACACAATATGTAAAGATGTACATCTATTACCTAAAAACACATTAGCATAATCCACCATCTTTTATTTGTCCACCAACACCAGTAGCCATCACCAATTCGGCTAAACTAAGATATTTATAGCCCCTAACCAAGAAAAAAACTCATCAGATGACAGTCTGATAACATATTTATGGTATGGGATAGGTTTTGTTAGAAAAAAGTGCATATTTCAGGTAGATGGCATAGGTTACAATTGCACCCACCGTCACAAATGGAATAGAAAAACTACTTAGAGCAACGTGTTTACCTACTTACTAATCATCAAACATTTCGTAAAAAACACAGCATACACGAATCTAAAGACACAGATCCTGTGAATACAGACAATATTTCAGATTTTCTAAGTGTCTTACAGCGAAAACACAATAAATCGTTATATTAGCATAGCACATAGCACATAGCAGCCCAGCATTGATTCTAGCCAAAGTGAGCGATAACGTCAACATCGCCAAAAATATATTAATTTTTTCACTAACCTTCTCAGAATTCTTCAGATGACACTCCTGTAACATCATATTACACAATCCATATAGAGTTTGATCGAAAACGTTTATATTTAGCCACCAAAATCATGGTTAGACAATGTGAAATGTAGCTCAGCTGGTCAGAAAATGTCCTTGCGCCACTTAGACAGTGATCTACTCTTATACATAAATACTCATAAACGTGACTAAAAAATATAGGGTGGACAGGGATTGATAGACAATTTAATTCTTAATACAATTGCGGAATTACATTTTTTAATTTATCCTTACTTTTCAATACAGTTTGCGCCAAGCGAAGCTACGTCAAAAAACATGGCGTCCTAAGCCACTAAAATGTTTCGACAGAAACACGATTTATCATAATAAAAATGTCCTACTATGAGCTGTTCTTCCATCAGTATCTTGGGCAAAGGATCCTTTCTTGGGAGTAATCGTCTTTTGGTGGAAAGCTGTCCTCTTGCCATGTGGAAATGCCAACTGCGTTCGGGATGAACTGAAAAGCGTGCCCGGCTATTCACATCGTTTCAAAAATAAATGTCCCAAAATCGCACTAAACGGATATAAATTGCTATAAAACGCTTTAAATTAACTACCTTATGATGTTTTTAACTCCTATAACGAGTGAAAAGATGACCGGAGAAATATAACTAAACTAACGCTTGGAACAGGAGCGGCTCGGTGTCCTCCACGCGCGTTACGCACCAAGAAAAGACTTGCTAGCTACAGCGTTTTTTCATTTGTAGTGCCTGTGAACGCGCAATCGACCCCATTGGAATCGTCATCACGTAAAGGCATCCAGGGGAAGACGTAAGAAGTGTCCGTATAGTCATAGCAATAACAGTGCCCTTTTAACTGACTTCAGAACAGTGGCCAACATTTCTGAAATCTGACTCCATGTCAGGGAAATTGCTGTAGAATGGGCTCTGTTCCACTTAGAGACAAAATTTCAACTCCTATAGAAACTATAGACTGTTTTCTATCCAATAATAATAATAATATGCATATTGTACGATCAAGGATTTTGTGGGAAGCCGTTTCAAAAATTACCCAATTAGCATAAATAGTCTCAACAGCGCCCCCATCCTCAACAGGTTAAACTAACAGTGCGTTAACCTTGAGCCATTGAAAATAAAAATTGAAAGAAGAGACCCAAGGAAAGAATCAAGAAAATAAGGAAGGACAGAGCCCTCCACACAGCCTCTCAACTACAAAACACTTCAAGCATGCACTGAGAGAGAGAGAGAGAGAGAGAGAGAGAGAGAGAGAGAGAGAGAGAGAGAGAGAGAGAGAGAGAGAGAGAGAGAGAGAGAGAGAGAGAGAGAGAGAGAGAGAGAGAGAGAGAGAGAGAGAGACAGCAGAGAGAGAGAGAGGGAGAGAGGGAGAGAGAGAGAGAGAGAGAGAGAGAGAGAGAGAGAGAGAGAGAGAGAGAGAGAGAGAGAGAGAGAGAGACAGCAGAGAGAGAGAGAGATCTCCTTGCCCCATCACCTTCTCAACATCAACCCCACTGACACAGTTCCCTAGTCGTCTCCCCTCCAAAACCAGACGTCTGTTTGGCAAAACACCCGTTTAGGTCTTCCATTTACACCTCCAGCATTACTCACAGACAGACGCAGAGAAACACAAACAGACACAGGAGCCATGCAACCTACTGCCAACCTCCAGCATTACACTCACAAACAGAAAGAGGAGCCAGCAGCTGGAGGGCAGGGGAACACAGATTTAGACCTTACAACTTACACATCATGGGAAGAGTGAGTATGAGTTTAGAGAAGCAGAGGGAGAGAGAGAGAGCGATAAAGAGAGAGAAAGAGTTGGTGAAAGAGAAAAGAGAGAAGGAAAGAGAGGAATAGAGAAAGAGGAAAAAGAAGGAAAGTGAAGCGAAAGAGATAAGGAGAGCAAGGAGAGGAAGAGGAAGATGAAGAATTAAAGATAGTGAGATGGAGGTAAGAGAACATGAGAGACAGACTAAAGGGGTAGAGAATGAGATGGAGGTTAGAGAACACGAGTGACAGAGAGAGGAGGAGAGGAAAAGAGAGGAAGGAAGAAAGTGGAGGACAGCACAGTAGTAAATTTCCAGTGTCGGTAATGAGAGCTCCTGTCTCTCCGGTGAAGGAGGGATGGAGGGAGAGACGGAGGGATAGAGAGTGTTAATGAGAAAGTTGAAGGTCGTAAATTGTGGGTGATGACGGCTGCGGGGAAGACATCAAACACCGTTAAAAAAGAAGGGAAGGAGAAAAAGGAGGGAGGGAGAGGCAGATGAGAGGAGGATGAGTACGGGCAGCTGACCTCGTTACAGGCCAATTCCTAAACAGCCAATAGTATCTCTCTAATTCTCTTTTCTCTCTCTCTCTCTCTCTCTCTCTCTCTGTCTGTTATATGGTGGTGAAAAACTGTCAGGATGAAATCTGAATTACAAATGAGGCGGGAATATGCCAGGGGCAAAAGCGGAGGAGAGGAGAATCAAAGGAGAAGGAGATGGAGGAGAGAGAAGGGAAAGAGCGATGCAGGGAGAGATGGAGAGAGGTGAAAATGAAAAGAGAGAGAGAGAGAGAGAGAGAGAGGAGAGAAAGCTGGTTGGATGAATGGATTGACAGACGGGAGATCGGAAAGAAAGAGAGATTTAGTTGAATGGTTGTGGTCTCTGTGGTCAGGTAAAGATGGACACCCCTCTGTTTTGTTCCACTGGGGTACATGTAACGGATGTGAAATGGCTAGCTAGTTAGCGGTGGTGCGCGCTAATAGCGTTTCAATCGATTACGTCACCAGCCCTGTGAGTGACATGGAGAGTCCTATATCAATCAGTCCCAATACCAGCCCTGAGAGTGACATGGAGAGTCCTATATCAAACTGTCCCAATACCAGCCCTGAGAGTGACATGGTGAGTCCTATATCAAACTGTCCCAATACCAGCCCTGAGAGTGACATGGAGAGTCCTATATCAAACTGTCCTAATACCAGCCCTGAGAGTGACATGGTGAGTCCTATATCAGTCTGTCCCAATACCAGCCCTGAGAGTGACATGGAGAGTCCTATATCAAACTGTCCCAATACCAGCCCTGAGAGTGACATGGAGAGTCCTATATCAAACTGTCCCAATACCAGCCCTGAGAGTGACATGGAGAGTCCTATATCAAACTGTCCTAATACCAGCCCTGAGAGTGATATGGAGAGTCCTATATTAAACTGTCCCAATACCAGCCCTGAGAGTGACATGGAGAGTCCTATATCAAACTGTCCTAATACCAGCCCTGAGAGTGACATGGAGAGTCCTATATCAAACTGTCCCAATACCAGCCCTGAGAGTGACATGGAGAGTCCTATATCAAACTGTCCTAATACCAGCCCTGAGAGTGATATGTAGAGTCCTATATCAAACTGTCCTAATACCAGCCCTGAGAGTGACATGGAGAGTCCTATATCAAACTGTCCTAATACCAGCCCTGAGAGTGACATGGAGAGTCCTATATCAAACTGTCCCAATACCATCCATGAGAGTGACATGGAGAGTCCTATATCAAACTGTCCCAATACCAGCCCTGAGAGTGACATGGTGAATCCTATATCAAACTGTCCCAATACCAGCCCTGAGAGTGACATGTAAAGTCCTATATGAATCTGTCCCAATACCAGCCCTGAGAGTGACATGGAGAGTTCTATATCAGTCTGTCCCAATACCAGCCCTGAGAGTGACATGGAGAGTCCTATATCAAACTGTCCCAATACCAGCCCTGAGAGTGACATGGAGAGTCCTATATCAAACTGTCCCAATACCAGCCCTGTGAGTGACATAGAGAGTCCTATATCAATCTGTCCCAATACCAGCCCTGAGAGTGACATGGAGAGTCCAAACTGTACCGAGCAACGTTTCCTTCCTCAAATAGAGGATTAGTATTCAAGCATTTAAAGATACCAGAAGGGCTCACGCCACTTCAGAACATCATGTGCTAAGACTCAGCTTTGAGGAGCGGGAGAAATTAATGCTATCTAAAGCAGGGTTATGATCCACAGAGAAGAGATGGAGGGAGGGAAGGAAGGAAGGAAGGAAGGGAGAGAGGGAGGGAGGGAGGGAGGGAGGGAGGGAGGGAGGGAGGGAGGGAGGGAAGGAAGGAAGGAAGGAAGGAAGGAAGGAAGGAAGGAAGGGAGGGAGGGAAAGAGGGAGGGAGGGAGGGAGGGAGGGAAGGAGGGAGAGAGGACTGAATAGTAAATCTAGAAGGGTAGATGAAGAGAGGAGAAGAAGAGAGGAGAAGAAGAGAGAGGAGAAGAGAGAGAAGAAGAGAGAGGGATGAAGAGAGGAGAAGAAGAGAGAGGAGAAGAGGAGAGGAGAAGAAGAGAGGAGAAGAGAGAGGGATGAAGAGAGGAGAAGAAGAGAGGAGAAGAATGGAGATGAGAAGAAGAGAGGAGAAGAAGAGAGAGGAGAAGAAGAGAGGAGAAGAAGAGAGAGAAGAAGAGAGAGGAGAAGAAGAGAGGAGAAGAAGAGAGAGGAGAAGAGAGAGAAGAAGAGAGAGAAGAAGAGAGAGGGATGAAGAGAGGAGAAGAAGAGAGAGGAGAAGAGAGAGGAGAAGAGAGAGGGATGAAGAGAGGAGAAGAAGAGAGAGGAGAAGAAGAGAGGAGAAGAAGAGAGGAGAATAAGAGAGCGGAGAAGAGAGAGAAGAAGAGAGAGGGATGAAGAGAGGAGAAGAAGAGAGAGGAGAAGAAGAGAGGAGAAGAAGAGAGAGAAGAAGAGAGCGGGATGAAGAGAGGAGAAGAAGAGAGGAGAAGAAGAGAGGAGAAGAAGCGAGAGGAGAAGAGGAGAGGAGAAGAAGAGAGAGTAGAAGAGGAGAGGAGAAGAAGAGAGGAGAAGAGAGAGGAGAAGAAGAAAGGAGAAGAAGAGAGGAGAAGAAGAGAGAGGGATGAAGAGAGGAGAAGAAGAGAGGAGAAGAAGAGAGGAGAAGAGAGAGGAGAAGAAGAAAGAGGAAATGAGAGAAAGAGAGGGAGTGTTAAATTTGTTGACTTCCTGAATACCCTACATTTTGTGCCTCTACTGGTTCCTTGATTAATTAATTGACTAAGTGAATATCTGGTGTAGACAGGTATTTGTTTTGTCGTTTCTATTCCCGTTGATAACAGAAAACCAGATTATGATGATTCTGGTACAGCGTAGAGCCACCATGCAGCTCAGACAGAAGCCGAGGAGGGGCAGGGAAAGTGTTGCGTGTGAGGGATGATTGGGAGAGGATTTGTCTGTGTGGCATGGTCGGTGTTCGGACTCTCCTCCTCCAGCGTCCACTCCTCTCCTCTCTCTCTCTCCATCCCTCCTCTCCTCTTCTCTCTCCATCCCTCCTCTCCTCTTCTCTCTCCATCCCTCCTCTCCTCATCACTCCTCTCCTCTCTCTCCATCACTTCTCTCCTCATCACTCCTCTCTCTCCATCACTCCTCTCCTCTCTCTCTCCATCACTCCTCTCCTCATCACTCCTCTCTCGCTCCATCACTCCTCTCCTCCTCCAGCATCCACTCCTCTCCTCTCGCTCTCTCCCCATCACTCCTCTCCTCTCTCTCTCTCCCCATCACTCCTCTCCTCTCGCTCTCTCCCCATCAATCCTCTCCTCTCTCTCTTCATCACTCCTCTCTTCTCTCTCTCTCATCACTCCTCTCCTCTCTCTCTCTCTCCATCACTCCTCTCCTCATCACTCCTCTCTCTCTCCATCACTCCTCTCTTCTCTCTCTCTCCATCACTCCTCTCTTCTCTCTCTCTCCATCACTCCTCTCTTCTCTCTCTCTCCATCACTCCTCTCCTCTCTCTCTCTCCATCACTCCTCTCCTCATCACTCCTCTCCTCATCACTCCTCTCTCTCTCCATCACTCCTCTCTTCTCTCTCTCTCCATCACTCCTCTCTTCTCTCTCTCTTCATCACTCCTCTCTTCTCTCTCTCTCTCCATCACTCCTCTCCTCATCACTCCTCTCTCTCTCCATCACTCCTCTCCTCCTACAATGTCCTCTCCTATCTCGCTCCATCATTGTATACTTCTAAGGAAACACTTTTCCTCTCTTTCTAAAGTTAGTTAGTGGCCATAAAGAGAACTGATGAGGGCTGTTGAGCTGTGGCAGTTGTGTAGAACTAAAGAAAGGGCTCACGACAAGAGGTTAGAAAGGAGAGGAGGGGAGGGTGGCGTATGGCATAGTCTCCATAGGTTGAGGGTTGGTGGCTGGGGGAGACAGAAGGGAGAGTGGGGATGCCGAGCAAGGACCGTGTCTAGGGAAGGCTAAGAATGAAGGGAAGGAGAGATGCCTAAGGTGGAGGCTGATGGTGTAGTCACGTAGTGGGCAGTCCATCAGCCTCTCTATCTGGTGACAGCCCAGGTTCCTAGCCCTGCTCCTTCCCTGGTGCTGCCAGCCCCTGTAATTTCCCCCAGGGGTATAAATCGTCTGTTTATGGGCCTGGAGGAGCCTGGCGGACGCTCAGATGGATTACTGAAGGACCATATAACTCAGGACCAGGCAGACAGGACACTGCTGCCTGAGGGACGGCTGATCACAGCCACAAAACAGAGGCAGGCAGCCAGCGAGATAGAGGATGATGGGACTATAACAGGAGGAAGGGTGGCCTCTCCGCCCGCTGACGCCATCCAGTCATAGCTCATCACCCTGGAACCTTCTTTGTGGATCTCTCTCTCTCTCTCTCCCTTTCTCTCTCTTTCTGTCTCTCTCTCTCCTTCTCTCTGTCTGTCTCTCTCTCTCTCTCTCCTTCTCTCTGTCTCTCTCTCTCTCTTTCCTTTTCTGTCTCTCTCTCTGTCTCTCTCGCTCTCTCTCCTTCTCTCTGTCTCTCTCTCTCTCTCTCTCTCTTTCTCTCTCTCTCTCTCTCTCTCTCTCTCTCTCTCTCTCTCTCTCTCTCTCTCTCAATTCAATTCCATTCAATTCAATTGACTTTATTGACATGGTAGGTTCGTTATTACTTACATTGTCAAAGTATACATATCGAAAAATCAAAATCAAATATATATGTATATATATACAAAATATATATATATTTATATATAAATAAATGGTGGGACCAACAGCAATAATAACAGTAGTAGTGGACATGGGATTACCATTAACAACAACTACAACAACAATATTAATCAGAACAACAATACATTAAAGCAACAGTAGTAGACCAGTGTCAATATGACTTGAGAAGACATATGACCTGGTATGAAAGACAAAACAAAACTAAGCTAAATGGGAAATATTATCAATATTACTTTGCATTTTTCACTGGCTGTCCCTCAGGTTGTGGCAGGAGGACACATATTTGGCTGCCAAAACTGCACATTTTGGCTTTTCACCCAATAAATATTTGATTTTTTCTTCATCTTTTATAGTTTCAAATTCTTTGTATTGAGTTATAATTTTGGGAAAGAAATATGCTCTTAGGTCTGAGTATTTGTCACAGTGTAGTAGGAAATGCACCTCTGTCTCTACCTCTCCTCTGGAGCAGAGTGAGCACAGCCTGTCCTCTCTGGGCAGCCAGGTTTGTCTGTGACGACCGGTCTCTATAGCCAGACGGTGCTCACTGAGTCTGTACCTAGTCAATGTTTTCCTCAGTTTTCTATCAGTCACAGTGGTCAGATAGTCTGCCACCATGTACTGTCTGTTTAGAGCCAAATAGCATTGAAGTTTACTTTGATTTTTTGTGGTGTCTTTCCAATAGGTTATATATTTTTCTTTTTGTTTTGTGATGATTTGGTTGGGCCAGATTTTCTGAGGGCTGTCCCGAGGCTCTATGGGGTTGGTTTGGGTTGGTGAACTGAGCCTCAGAACCAGCTGGCTGAGGGGACTCTTCTCTGGTTTCATCTCTTGACATTGTAGAGCTGTGTGATGGAATGTTTTAGGGTCACTTGTTTTTAGATGGTTGTAAAATTTGATGGCTCTTTTTTCTATTCGAATGAGGAGGGGGTATTGGCCCAATTCTGCCCTACATGCGTTATTTGGAGTTTTTCTTTGTACTTGCAATACAGTCTTGCAAAACTCTGCATGCAATATTTCAGTTGGATGTTTGTCCCATTTAGTGAATTCATTATTAGAGAGTGGACCCCATACTTCACTGCCATATAGAGCAATTGGTTCTATAACTGATTGAAAAATTTTGAGCCAGATTCTAATTGGAATTTCAATTTTGATGTTCCTTTTAATGGCATAGAATGCTCTTCTTGCTTTGTCTCTCAGCTCATTCACAGCCATGTGAAAGCTACCTGTGTTGCTCATATTTAGTCCTAGATATGTGTAGTTTTTGGTGTGTTCTAATAGAACTGTGTCCAAATAGAATTTATATTTGTCATCCTTATTTCCCCACCTTTTTTGGAATATCATTATATTTGTTTTTTTTAGGTTAACGGTCAGAGCCCAGGTCTGACAGAACCTGTGAAGACGATCTAGGTGCTGCTGTAACCCCTCTTTAGTGGGAGACAGCAGCACCAGGTCATCTGCGTACAGCAGACACTTGATTTCAGTGTTTTGTAGGGTGATACCAGGTGCTGCCGATTCTTCTAATGTTTTTGCCAATTCATTAATGTAGATGTTAAATAATGTTGGACTTATTGGGCAGCCCTGTTTCACTCCCCGCCCCTGAGAGAAGAAGTCTGTTTGCTTGTTGCCAATTTTAACCGCACATTTGTTTTTAGTGTACATTGATTTAATAAAATCATATGTTTTCCCTCCAATACCACTTTCTATTAGTTTATAAAAAAGACCTTCGTGCCAAATTGAATCAAATGCTTTCTTGAAATCTACAAAACACGAGTAGATTTTGCCTTTGTTTTGGTTAACTTGTTTATCAATTAGAGTGTGGAGGGTGTAAATGTGGTCTGTTGTACGATAATTTTTCAGAAATCCAATCTGGCTTCTGCTCAGGACGTTGTGTTCGTCAAGGAAATGATGTAGTCTGCTATTTATAATACTGCAGAGAATTTTCCCCAAGTTGCTGTTAACGTAAATTCCTCTGTAATTATTTGGGTCAAATTTGTCTCCATTTTTATAGATTGGTGTGATCAATCCCTGGTTCCAAATATCGGGGAAAATACCTGCAGTGAGGATAATGTTGAAGAGTTTGAGTATAGCCAATTTGAATTTGTGGTCTGTATATTTGATCATTTCATTTAAAATACCATCAGCACCACAGGCCTTTTTGGGTTGGAGATTGCATAGTTTTTCCAATAATTCTTCTTCTGTAATTGGGGTATCTACAGGATTCTGATAGTCTTTGACTGCTAATTCAAGGATTTGTAATTTTTCTTGTATATCTTTTTGTTCTGGGCTCTTTGTTATATTGCTGTAGAGGTTTGCAAAGTGATTTCTCCACATATCCCCATTTTGGATAGCCAATTCCTCATGATGAGGTTTGTTTAATTTATTCCAATTCTCCCAGAAGTGGTTTGATTCTATGGATTCCTCAATTCCATCCAGCTGATTTCTAATGTGCTGTTCCTTTTTTGTTCTTAGGGTGCGTTTGTATTGCTTCAGTGTTTCCCCATATTGAAGGCGTATATTTTTGTTGTCTGGTTCTCTGTGTTTTTGATTAGATATATTTCTCAATGACTTTCTTAGATTTTTGCAATCATTATCAAACCATTTTTCATTATCTGTTATTTTTGGTTTGCTCTTATGCTTCTTTAGATTAGCCAAGGAGGCTAATTTGTCAAATATAAAGTTTATGTTTCTAACGGCCAAATTTACACCTTCATTGCTGAAGGAGAATGTTAAGGCTAAAAAGTTGTCCAGGAGAGATTGTATTTTTTGGCTACTAATTGCTTTTTGGTAGATGTCTGTACTGTTTGCACTCCATCTATAGGCTTGTTTAGTACCATGTAATTTATTGGGCCGTGATGCTTCATGGTTGGGTTCTGCTCTTCTCAGATACACTGTGATTTTACTGTGGTCTGAGAGAGGTGTTAGTGGGCTGACTGTGAAGGCTCTGAGAGACTCTGGGTTTAGGTCGGTGAGGAAGTAGTCTACAGTGCTGCTGCCAAGGGATGAGCTGTAGGTGTACCTACCAAAAGAGTCTCCTCTCAGCCTGCCATTGACTATGTACAGACCCAGTGTTCGACAGAGCCTCAGGAGCTGTACTCCGTTTTTGTTTTTCACTTTGTCATAGTTGTTTCTGTGGGGGTATGTGGGGAGGGAAAGGTTATTGCTTCCTGGTAGGTGTTTATCCCCATGACTGTTAATAGTGTCTTGTTCTTCTGCTGTTCTAGCATTCAGGTCTCCACAGACCAGTACGTTGCCTTGGGCCTGAAAGTGACTAATCTCTCCCTCTAGAATAGAGAAGCTCTCTTCATTGAAGTAGGGTGACTCTGAGGGGGGAATGTATGTGGCACAGAGGAAGACGTTTTTATCTGTCAAGATAGCCTCCTTGTTGATTTTTAACCAGATAAAGAATTCTCCTGTTTTGATCAATTCGATTGAATTAATTAGTTCAGATTTATACCATATTAACATTCCCCCTGAGTCTCTGCCCTGTTTGATTCCTTTTAATTTAGTGGATGGTATGATTATCTCCCTATAACCTAGTGGACAGCCAGTGGAAACATCACCTCTGCACCATGTTTCCTGTAGTACTACAATATCAACATCATCAATTTCTTTCAGGAAGTCTGGGTTTCTGCTCTTTAGCCCAAAAGCAGAGGACTTCAATCCTTGTAAATTCCAACATGCAACGTAAAAAGACTTCATAACTTTTTTTTTTCTCTCTCTTTTCTTTACCTTTCAAAATGAGACAAACATTCACAATCCAAGAAGAACCATTAACAGGATTTTTCAATTAAAGTAAACTATTATTTTGCAAATGTGATTTGTTTATCATTTAAGATGATGACACAAGAATTTGTGTCATGCTACTTGGGTGGGTGTAGTGTGAGGATGGTGGTGTTCTTGTGCTCATCTTACCATGACCCTCGGCCTATCACATGTGAGCATAGTAGACTCAGCATTTGTTTAATGTCACTCATTTGGTTGGTGGGGGCTGGGCCAGTTGCTCCTCTCACAGCCTGTGCGTCTCTCTCTCTCTCTCTCTCTCTCTCTCTCTCTCTCTCTCTGTCTCTCTCTCTGTCTGTCTCTCTCTCTCTCTCTCTGTCTGTCTCTCTCTCTCTGTCTCTCTCTCTCTCTCTCTCAATTCAATTCAATTCAATTTGCTTTATTGGCATGACGTAACAATGTACATATTGCCAAAGCTTATTTACAATATAAAAATGAGAATCAAAATGGTCAACGGGACAACAGTAACAACAATAACTAAGTGTCAAAATAACCATACATTCAACAATAACAATAAACATACAGTAGAGTACATGTGCAGGTTGATTGGTCTGTCAGACACTGTCCCTCAACTTATGGCAGGCAGCAATGTAGTGCGCTGCCAACCCACAGCTCTCTGCGTCCTCCCCCAACAGGACGGGTAGCCTATCCTCATCAGAGAGGTCTTTGAAACCTTGAATAAGAGTTTCAAATTTGGGGAAATGACACTCTCTAATTGTTTTATATTTTTGACATTTTGTCAGGAAATGCAGCTCCGTCTCAAGTTCTGCTGTTGTGCAGTGGTTGCACAGCCTTTCCTCTACAGGGAGCCAGGTTTTCCTGTGTCTACCCTTCTCAATGGCAAGGCTGTGCTCACTGAGCCTGTACTTTGTCAAGGTTTTTCTAAGGTTTTGATCAGTAACCATAGTCAAATAGTTAGCCATGGTGTACTGTCGATTTAGGGCCAGATAGCACTGCATTTTGCTCTGTGCTTGTGCTTGTGTTTCCCAATAAGCAATGTAGTTTTGTTTTGACTGTGTTGTAATTTGGTTTATTCTGATTGATTGGATGTTCTGGTCCTGAGGCTTCAGTGTGTTAGTAGAACAGGTTTGTGAACTCAGCCCCAGGACCAGCTGGATGAGGGGACTCTTTTCTTTGCTCAGCTCTTGGTATTGCAGGGCTTGGTAGTGATATGAGAGGGGGTCACTGTATTTTAGATGTTTCCAAAACTTAATTGCTCTTTTTTGAGTTTTTATTATTAGTGGATATTTGCCTAATTCTGCCCTGCATGCATTGTTTGTAGTTTTCCTCTGGACATGTAGGAGAATCTTACAGAACTCTGCATGCAGGGTTTCAATGGGATGTTTGTCCCATTTGATGAAATCTTGTTTTGCAAGTGGACCCCACACCTCGCTGCCATAAAGTGCAATTGGTTCAATGACATATTCAATTAGTTTTAGCCAGATTTTAATAGGTATTTCAATTTGAATTTGCTTTTTAATTGCGTAGAATGCCCTGCGTGCTTTCTCTCTCAGTTCATTCACTGCCTCATTAAGGTGTCCAGTTGAGCTTATTTTTAAACCTAAGTAATTGTAGTGTGTGCAGTACTCTATATATTTTGTACCAATTGAGAACTTTGGTCTAATTCCCTGAGATCTGGATCTTCTCTGGAAAATCATTATTTTAGTCTTTTTGGGGTTTACTGCCAGGGCCCAGGTCTGGCAGTACTGCTCTAGCAGATCCAGGCTCTGCTGTAGGCCATGTGCTGTGGGTGACAACAGGCATAGGTCATCTGCGAAGAGTAGGCATTTAACCTCTGAATTATGGAGACTAACACCAGGGGCTGAGGATTTATCTAGAATAGTGGCCAATTCGTTGATGTAAATATTGAAGAGTGCAGGGCTCAGATTACAACCCTGACGAAGGCCCCGCCCCTGGTTAAAGAATTCTGTTCTTTTCTTGCCAATTTTAATGCTGCACGTATTGCCAGTATACATTGATTTAATTATGTCATATGTTTTACCCCCTACACCACTTTCAATAACTTTGTAGAACAGTCCTGTGTGCCAAATAGAATCAAATGCTTTTTGGAAGTCGATAAAGCAAGCGTATATTTTGGTATTATTTTGGTGGACATGTTTACCTATCAGGGTGTGTAGGGTGTAAATATGATCGGTCGTGCGATGTTTTGGTATAAATCCAATTTGGCTTTTACTCAAGACATTGTGCTTATTAAGGAAGTTTAGAACTCTTACATTTATAATACTACAGAAAACCTTCCCCAGGTTACTGTTCACACAAATGCCTCTGTAATTGTTAGGGTCAAATTTGTCTCCGTTTTTAAAGATTGGGGTTATGAGTCCTTGATTCCAGATGTCAGGGAAATAACCTACACTCAGGATCAAATTAAACAGTTTTAATATGGCCAATTGAAATTTTGCACTAGTGAGTTTGAGCATCTCATTTAGGATGCCATCAGGTCCGCATGCCTTTTTAAATTTGAGAGCCTGAAGTTTCTTATAGAGCTCCTGGTCAGTAATTGGGGAGTCCAGTGGATTTTGGTTGTCCTTTATAGCTTTTTCTAATCCATTCAACTTCTCATGAATTTGGCGTTGTTCTGCGTTTGTGTCAATTTGAACGGTGTTGTAGAGTGTTTTAAAATGGGTTGTCCATATGTCACCATTTTGTATCGCTAATTCCTCTTGTTTAGATTTCTTTAATTTTTTCCAATTTTGCCAGAAGTTGTTTGTGTTTATGGACTCCTCGATTAGCATTAGCCTCGATCTCTCTCTCTCTCTCTCTCTCTCTGTCTCTCTCTCTCTCTCTCTCTCTGTGTGTCTCTCTCTATCTCTCTCTCTCTGTCTATCTCTCTCTCTGTCTCTCTCTCTCTCTCTCTCTCTCTCTGTCTCTCTCTCTCTGTCTCTCTCTCTCTCTCTGTCTCTCTCTCTGGAAACAGAAGCGCTTAGACATAATTCAGGTTGTTCTCAGCAGCTCTTTGATACAACAGGAGTCTGTTGGGCTGCTCCTCTCAGCTGGGTCTCTCTGGGGAGTCTATAACCACCTGGGATCCCCTCCCCTGACGTTCATGCTGTCATCTCATCCTTACTAGGTCACGATGTTTCTCTCCATCTATATACTTGTGTTTTTCCTTTCCTTCTCCAGCAGGCTTATGGAAACCAAGAGAACAACAGTGAAATGACTAAAACAAACTCCGTTGGAAACGGTTACTCTCATTCCTAAAGGTACAATCTGCGACAGTCTCCGTGTAATTTTGTCGCTATGTTAGTCTCCAATAGCTGTTCAATTTCCTACCGGCTTGCTGGACCGAAGCAAGAGAGGGGTCGTATCTCTATAGTGAGAGGGGTCGTATCTCTATAGTTAGAGAGGTCATATCTCTATAGTGAGAGGGGTTGTATCTCTATAGTGAGAGGGGTCGTATCTCTATAGTTAGAGAGGTCATATCTCTATAGTGAGAGGGGTTGTATCTCTATAGTGAGAGGGGTCATATTTCTATAGTGAGAGGGGTCGTATCTCTATAGTGAGAGGGGTCGTATCTCTATAGTGAGAGGGGTCGTATCTCTATAGTGAGAGGGGTCGTATCTCTATAGTGAGAGGGGTCGTATCTCTATAGTGAGAGGGGTCGTATCTCTATAGTGATAGGGGTCGTATCTCCATAGTGAGAGGGGTCATATCTCTATAGTGAGAGGGGTCGTATCTCTATAGTGAGAGGGGTTGTATCTCTATAGTGAGAGGGGTCGTATCTCTATAGTGAGAGGGGTCGTATCTCTATAGTGAGAGGGGTCGTAGTATCTCTATAGTGAGAGGGGTCGTATCTCTATAGTGAGAGGGGTCGTATCTCTATAGTGAGTGGGGTCGTATCTCTATAGTGAGAGGGGTCGTATCTCTATAGTGAGAGGGGTCATTACTCTAGTGAGAGGGGTCGTATCTCTTTAGTGAGAGGGGTCGTATCTCTATAGTGAGAGGGGTCGTTACTCTAGAGAGAGGGGTCGTATCTCTATAGTGAAAGGGGTCGTTGTATCTCTATAGTGAGAGGGGTCGTATCTCTATAGTGAGAGGGGTCGTATCTCTATAGTGAGTGGGGTCGTATCTCTATAGTGAGAGGGGTCGTTGTATCTCTATAGTGAGAGGGGTCGTATCTCTATAGTGAGAGTGGTTGTATCTCTATAGTGAGAGGGGTCGTATCTCTATAGTGAGAGGGGTCGTATCTCTATAGTGAGAGGGGTCATATCTCTATAGTGAGAGGGGTCGTTGTGTCTACACAGTGAGAGGGATCATTGTACCTCTATAGTGAGAGGGGTCGTATCTCTATAGTGAGAGGGGTCGTATCTCTATAGTGAGAGGGGTCGTATCTCTACAGTGAGAGGGGTCGTATCTCTATAGTGAGAGGGGTCGTTGTACCTCTATAGTGAGAGGGGTCGTATCTCTATAGTGAGAGGGGTCGTATCTCTATAGTGAGAGGGGTCGTATCTCTATAGTGAGAGGGGTCGTATCTCTATAGTGAGAGGGGTCGTTGTATCTCTATAGTGAGAGGGGTCGTTGTATCTCTATAGTGAGAGGGGTCGTATCTCTATAGTGAGAGGGGTCGTATCTCTACAGTGAGAGGGGTCGTATCTCTATAGTGAGAGGGGTCGTTGTATCTCTATAGTGAGAGGGGTCGTATCTCTATAGTGAGAGGGGTCGTATCTCTATAGTGAGAGGGGTCGTTGTATCTCTATAGTGAGAGGGGTTGTATCTCCATAGTGAGAGGGGTCGTTGTATCTCTATAGTGAGAGGGGTTGTATCTCTATAGTGAGAGGGGTCGTATCTCTATAATGAGAGGGGTCGTATCTCCATAGTGAGAGGTGTGGTATCTCTATAATGAGAGGGGTCGTATCTCTATAATGATAGGGGTCGTATCTCTATAGTGAGAGGGGTCGTTGTATCTCTATAGTGAGAGGGGTCGTTGTATCTCTATAGTGAGAGGGGTCGTTGTACCTCTATAGTGAGAGGGGTCGTATCTCTATAGTGAGAGGGGTCGTTGTACCTCTATAGTGAGAGGGGTCGTTGTATCTCTATAGTGAGAGGGGTCGTTGTACCTCTATAGTGAGAGGGGTCGTATCTCTATAGTGAGAGGGGTCGTTGTACCTCTATAGTGAGAGGGGTCGTTGTATCTCTATAGTGAGAGGGGTCGTATCTCTATAGTGAGAGGGGTCGTTGTACCTCTATAGTGAGAGGGGTCGTATCTCTATAGTGAGAGGGGTCGTTGTACCTCTATAGTGAGAGGGGTCGTATCTCTATAGTGAGAGGGGTCGTATCTCTATAGTGAGAGGGTTCGTATCTCTATAGTGAGAGGGGTCGTATCTCTATAGTGAGAGGGGTCGTTGTATCTCTATAGTGAGAGGGGTCGTTGTATCTCTATAGTGAGAGGGGTCGTATCTCTATAGTGAGAGGGGTCGTATCTCTATAGTGAGAGGGGTCGTATCTCTATAGTGAGAGGGGTCGTTGTATCTCTATAGTGAGAGGGGTCGTATCTCTATAGTGAGAGGGGTCGTATCTCTATAGTGAGAGGGGTCGTTGTATCTCTATAGTGAGAGGGGTTGTATCTCCATAGTGAGAGGGGTCGTTGTATCTCTATAGTGAGAGGGGTTGTATCTCTATAGTGAGAGGGGTCGTATCTCTATAATGAGAGGGGTCGTATCTCCATAGTGAGAGGTGTTGTATCTCTATAATGAGAGGGGTCGTATCTCTATAATGATAGGGGTCGTATCTCTATAGTGAGAGGGGTCGTATCTCTATAGTGAGAGGCGTCGTATCTCTATAGTGAGAGGGGTCGTATCTCTATAGTGAAAGGGGTCATATCTCTATAGTGAGAGGGGTCGTATCTCCATAGTGAGAGGGGTCGTTGTATCTCTATAGTGAGAGGGGTCGTATCTCTATAGTGAGAGGGGTAGTATCTCTATAGTGAAAGGGGTCGTAACTCTATAATGAGAGGGGTCTTATCTCTATAGTGAGAGGGGTTGTATCTCCACAGTGAGAGGGGTCGTATCTCCATAGTGAGAGGGGTCGTATCTCTATAGTGAGAGGGGTCGTATCTCTATAGTGAGAGGGGTCGTATCTCTATAGTGAGAGGGGTCGTATCTCTACAGTGAGAGGGGTCGTATCTCTACAGTGAGAGGGGTCGTATCTTTATAGTGAGAGGGGTCGTATCTCTATAGTGAGAGGGGTCGTATCTTTATAGTGAGAGGGGTCGTATCTCTATAGTGAGAGGGGTCGTATCTCTATAGTGAGAGGGGTCGTATCTCTATAGTGAGCGGGGTCGTTGTATCTCTATAGTGAGAGGGGTCGTATCTCTATAGTGAGAGGGGTCGTATCTCTATAGTGAGAGGGGTCGTATCTCTATAGTGAGAGGGGTCGTATCTCTACAGTGAGCGGGGTCGTATCTCTACAGTGAGCGGGGTCATATCTCTATAGTGAGAGGGGTCGTATCTCTATAGTGATAGGGGTCGTATCTCCATAGTGAGAGGGGTCATATCTCTATAGTGAGAGGGGTCGTATCTCTATAATGAGAGGGGTTGTATCTCCATAGTGAGAGGGGTCGTTGTATCTCTATAGTGAGAGGGGTTGTATCTCTATAGTGAGAGGGGTCGTATCTCTATAATGAGAGGGGTCGTATCTCCATAGTGAGAGGTGTTGTATCTCTATAATGAGAGGGGTCGTATCTCTATAATGATAGGGGTCGTATCTCTATAGTGAGAGGGGTCGTATCTCTATAGTGAGAGGGGTCGTATCTCTATAGTGAGAGGGGTCGTTGTATCTCTATAGTGAGAGGGGTCGTTGTACCTCTATAGTGAGAGGGGTCGTATCTCTATAGTGAGAGGGGTCGTTGTACCTCTATAGTGAGAGGGGTCGTATCTCTATAGTGAGAGGGGTCGTATCTCTATAGTGAGAGGGGTCGTTGTATCTCTATAGTGAGAGGGGTCGTTGTACCTCTATAGTGAGAGGGGTCGTATCTCTATAGTGAGAGGGGTCGTTGTACCTCTATAGTGAGAGGGGTCGTATCTCTATAGTGAGAGGGGTCGTATCTCTATAGTGAGAGGGGTCGTATCTCTATAGTGAGAGGGGTCGTTGTACCTCTATAGTGAGAGGGGTCGTATCTCTATAGTGAGAGGGGTCGTATCTCTATAGTGAGAGGGGTCGTATCTCTATAGTGAGAGGGGTCGTATCTCTATAGTGAGAGGGGTCGTTGTA
>NW_026600595.1:75000-86722 GCF_029448725.1 Salvelinus fontinalis | reverse complement strand
GTTTACTGTCCTTTAGTTCAGTCTGTCTGGAACATCCTGAGTCATTCTGTTTACTGTCTTTTAGTTCAGTCTGTCTGGAACATCCTGAGTCATTCTGTTTACTGTCCTTTAGTTCAGTCTGTCTGGAACATCCTGAGTCATTCTGTTTACTGTCCTTTAGTTCAGTCTGTCTGGAACATCCTGAGTCATTCTGTTTACTGTCCTTTAGTTCAGTCTGTCTGGAACATCTTGAGTCATTCTGTTTACTGTCCTTTAGTTCAGTCTGTCTGGAACATCCTGAGTCATTCTGTTTACTGTCCTTTAGTTCAGTCTGTCTGGAACATCCTGAGTCATTCTGTTTACTGTCCTTTAGTTCAGTCTGTCTGGAACATCCTGAGTCATTCTGTTTACTCTCCTTTAGTTCAGTCTGTCTCGAGTCATTCTGTCTGCAGTGCAATGTGTCCATTATTTATCTTCCTCTGTGAAGAAACATGAGATTAAGTCACCTTATTGCTGTGTAATTGACTAATCCAACCAAATTGATGATATTCAGAGTGTTTTTCAGTTTTCAGAAGAGACAGAGAGTGTGGAGAGAGAGAGAGAGAGAGAGAGAGAGAGAGAGAGAGAGACAGAGAGAGACAGAGAGAGACAGAGAGAGAGAGAGAGAGAGAGAGAGAGAGAGAGAGAGAGAGAGAGAGAGAGAGAGAGAGGAGAGAGAGAGAGAGAGGAGAGAGAGAGAGAGAGACAGAGAGAGAGAGAGACAGAGAGAGAGACAGAGAGAGAGACAGAGAGAGAGACAGAGAGAGAGACAGAGAGAGAGACAGAGAGAGAGACAGAGAGAGACACAGAGAGAGACACAGAGAGAGACACAGAGACAGAGACAGAGACAGAGAGAGAGGGGGGGGGAGATGGGGGATAGAATAGCCTGGTAAACTCACACTAACACAGACACACAGAGACCAGACCAGACTAGGGGCCTCGTTCACAGAAGTGGAGGAGGAGGTAGAGGAGGTGGTGATTAATTTTGGGGCTTTAGCCAGCCTGCGCCAATGAATGTCTAAGCAGGTAGCCAAGGCCTCCACCCAGCCTGCCTCTGTCGCCCAGTCTCCACTAATGACTCAGCTCTGAGGGGAGGGGAGGGGAGGAGATGAGGGGGAGGGGAGGGGAGGGGAGAGGAGAGGAGAGGAGAGGAGAGGAGAGGAGAGGAGAGGAGGAGGAGAGGAGAGGAGAGGAGAGGAGAGGAGAGGAGAGGAGAGGAGAGGAGAGGAGAGGGAGGGGAGGGGAGGGAGGGGAGAGGAGGGGAGGGGAGGAGATGAGGGGGAGGGGAGTGTTGGGGTGAGGTGAGGTACGTTCTATAAGGGTTAGGGAATAAGAGAGAGGAGGAGAGAGGGAGGGGGTAGGTCTCCGTGGAAACTAAATTCTCTCTTTGTGTCAAAATCCACTCTAATCAGCATGTCGAACAAGAAGGAGAATGTTTCAGACTCTCACCAGGGTGCTCTCTTTCATTCTCTCCCCCTCTCTCTCCCTCCCTTTCTCCTTCTCTCTACTTCCCTCTCCCCCCTCTCACCCCTCCCTTTCCATCTTTGGTGCAGGGTGGATTCAAGGAAATGACAAGTCACCAAATAGAAACAACAATCCATCAGGATGTGGATCAAAATGTGGATGTGGATCAGGATGTGGATCAGGATGTGGATCAGGATGTGGATCAAGATGTGGATCAGGATGTGGATGTGGATCAGGATGTGGATCAGGATGTGGATCAAGATGTGGATGTGGATCAGGATGTGGATCAGGATGTGGATGTGGATCAGGATGTGGATCAGGATGTGGATCAAGATGTGGATGTGGATCAGGATGTGGATCAGGATGTGGATGTGGATCAGGATGTGGATCAGGATGTGGATCAGGATGTGGATCAAGATGTGGATCAAGATGTGGATCAAAATGTGGATGTGGATCAGGATGTGGATCAGGATGTGGATCAGGATGTGGATCAGGATGTGGATCAAGATGTGGATCAGGATGTGGATCAGGATGTGGATCAGGATGTGGATCAGGATGTGGATGTGGATCAGGATGTGGATCAGGATGTGGATCAGGATATGGATCAGGATGTGGATGTGGATCAGGATGTGGATGTGGATGTGGATCAGGATGTGGATGTGGATGTGGATGTGGATCAGGATGTGGATCAGGATGTGGATCAGGATGTGGATCAGGATGTGGATCAGGATGTGGATCAGGATGTGGATGTGGATCAGGATGTGGATCAGGATGTGGATGTGGATGTGGATCAGGATGTGGATGTGGATCAGGATGTGGATCAGGATGTGGATCAGGATGTGGATCAGGATGTGGATCAGGATGTGGATCAGGATGTGGATCAGGATGTGGATCAGGATGTGGATGTGGATCAGGATGTGGATCAGGATGTGGATCAGGATGTGGATCAGGATGTGGATTATAGTATCAAGTCATCCAAGCAGAGTAATTGTTTACTCTGCTTGGATGACTTGATACTATAAAACACAGCAATGTGTTCTGATAATCCATATTTCAGTGATGGAGCCTAAAGTATGACACACACACACACACACACACACACACACACACACACACACACACACACACACACACACACACACACACACACACACACACACACACACACACACACACACACACCTCCACAGACTGAATCTGTGAGCCTTATATCTCAGCCTGCGAAGAGAGAAGTCTTGTCCCATTTCGTCCTTTACTCTCCGTGAGAGAATCGGCCCTTTTCTCCTGAAGGATTATAATGTTTAGTGTTGTGGTGATTAACAGTGGCAGTATAGATGAATGAACTGGGGCTATTCATCTGTATGACTGCTGTTTTACTGCAGAGTCCAAGAACCTCTATAGACACGGCAACACGGTGTTTTAAACATTCACACTAAGACAAATACACACGTACAAATGCTCATGTAAAAGGCAGAGGAGGCTCCTCAGAGGAGGAAAGGGGGAGGAGCATTTTACTCTGTGATTTAAATATTTTCTTTAAATAGGGAAATATTCAAAATGTTAACCATTTTTAGATGAAACTATACTAAATATATTAACGCTACCAAATAATTGATTGAAACACATTATTTTGCAATGAATGTCTACAGTAGCCTCAACAGCACTCTGTAGGGTAGCACCATGTTGTAGCCGGAGGACAGCTAGCTTCCATCCTCCTCTGGGTACATTGACTTCAATACAAAACACAGGAGGCTCGTGGTTCACCCCCCCCCCCCTTCCATAGACTTACACAGTAATTATGACAACTTCCCGGAGGATGTCCTCCAGCCTATCAGAGCTCTTGCAGCATGAACTGACATGTTGTCCACCCAATCAAAGGATCAGAGTGTGAATCTAGTACTGAAAGCAGAAGCTGGATGATGGAAGTGTAAAATAGAACTGAAAGCCAGTCTGTCAATATAGTGCTCTAAAAGCCTCATATAACACACACACACGAGAGAGAGAGAGAGAGAGAGAGAGAGAGAGAGAGAGAGAGAGAGAGAGAGAGAGAGAGAGAGAGAGAGAGAGAGAGAGAGAGAGAGAGAGAGAGAGAGAGAGAGAGAGAGAGAGAGAGAGAGAGAGAGAGAGAGAGAGAGAGAGAGAGAGAGAGAGAGAGAGAGAGAGAGAAAAAATACAGACCACATATTCAAATGAGCTATACTCAAACTCTTCAACATTATCCTCACTGCAGGTATTTTCCCCGGTATTTGGAACCAGGGTTGATCACACCAATCTATAAAAATGGAGACAAATTTGACCCAAATAATTACAGAGGAATTTACGTTAACAGCAACTTGGGGAAAATTCTCTGCAGTATTATAAATAGCAGACTACACCATTTCCTTGACGAACACAACGTCCTGAGCAGAAGCCAGATTGGATTTCTAAAAAATGATCGTACAACAGACCACATTTACACCCTCCACACTCTAATTGACAAACAAGTTAACCAAAACAAAGACAAAATCTACTCGTGTTTTGTAGATTTCAAGAAAGCATTTGATTCAATTTGGCACGAAGGTCTTTTTTATAAACTAATAGAAAGTGGTATTGGAGGGAAAACATATGATTTTATTAAATCAATGTACACTAAAAACAAATGTGTGGTTAAAATTGGCAACAAGCAAACAGACTTCTTCTCTACAATGTCAAGAGATGAAACCAGAGAAGAGTCCCCTCAGCCAGCTGGTTCTGAGTCTCAGTTCACCAACCCAAACCAACCCCATAGAGCCTCAGGACAGCCCTCAGAAAATCTGGCCCAACCAAATCATCACAAAACAAAAATAAAAATATATCACCTATTGGAAAGACACCACAAAAAATCTAAGTAAACTTCAATGCTATTTGTCTCTAAACAGACAGTACATGGTGTCAGACTATCTGACCATTGTGACTGATAGAAAACTGAGGAAAACATTGACTAGGTACAGACTCAGTGAACACAGTCTGGCTATAGAGACCGGTCATCACAGACAAACCTGGCTGCCCAGAGAGGACAGTCTGGCTATAGAGACCGGTCGTCACAGACAAACCTGGCTGCCCAGAGAGGACAGTCTGGCTATAGAGACCGGTCGTCACAGACAAACCTGGCTGCCCAGAGAGGACAGTCTGGCTATAGAGACCGGTCGTCACAGACAAACCTGGCTGCCCAGAGAGGACAGTCCGGCTATAGAGACCGGTCGTCACAGACAAACCTGGCTGCCCAGAGAGGACAGTCTGGCTATAGAGACCGGTCGTCACAGACAAACCTGGCTGCCCAGAGAGGACAGTCTGGCTATAGAGACCGGTCGTCACAGACAAACCTGGCTGCCCAGAGAGGACAGTCTGGCTATAGAGACCGGTCGTCACAGACAAACCTGGCTGCCCAGAGAGGACAGTCTGGCTATAGAGACCGGTCGTCACAGACAAACCTGGCTGCCCAGAGAGGACAGTCTGGCTATAGAGACCGGTCGTCACAGACAAACCTGGCTGCCCAGAGAGGACAGTCTGGCTATAGAGACCGGTCGTCACAGACAAACCTGGCTGCCCAGAGAGGACAGTCTGGCTATAGAGACCGGTCGTCACAGACAAACCTGGCTGCCCAGAGAGGACAGTCTGGCTATAGAGACCGGTCGTCACAGACAAACCTGGCTGCCCAGAGAGGACAGTCTGGCTATAGAGACCGGTCGTCACAGACAAACCTGGCTGCCCAGAGAGGACAGTCTGGCTATAGAGACCGGTCGTCACAGACAAACCTGGCTGCCCAGAGAGGACAGTCTGGCTATAGAGACCGGTCGTCACAGACAAACCTGGCTGCCCAGAGAGGACAGTCTGGCTATAGAGACCGGTCGTCACAGACAAACCTGGCTGCCCAGAGAGGACAGTCTGGCTATAGAGACCGGTCGTCACAGACAAACCTGGCTGCCCAGAGAGGACAGTCTGGCTATAGAGACCGGTCGTCACAGACAAACCTGGCTGCCCAGAGAGGACAGTCTGGCTATAGAGACCGGTCGTCACAGACAAACCTGGCTGCCCAGAGAGGACAGTCTGGCTATAGAGACCGGTCGTCACAGACAAACCTGGCTGCCCAGAGAGGACAGTCTGGCTATAGAGACCGGTCGTCACAGACAAACCTGGCTGCCCAGAGAGGACAGTCTGGCTATAGAGACCGGTCGTCACAGACAAACCTGGCTGCCCAGAGAGGACAGTCTGGCTATAGAGACCGGTCGTCACAGACAAACCTGGCTGCCCAGAGAGGACAGTCTGGCTATAGAGACCGGTCGTCACAGACAAACCTGGCTGCCCAGAGAGGACAGTCTGGCTATAGAGACCGGTCGTCACAGACAAACCTGGCTGCCCAGAGAGGACAGTCTGGCTATAGAGACCGGTCGTCACAGACAAACCTGGCTGCCCAGAGAGGACAGTCTGGCTATAGAGACCGGTCGTCACAGACAAACCTGGCTGCCCAGAGAGGACAGTCTGGCTATAGAGACCGGTCGTCACAGACAAACCTGGCTGCCCAGAGAGGACAGTCTGGCTATAGAGACCGGTCGTCACAGACAAACCTGGCTGCCCAGAGAGGACAGTCTCTCCCCTCTTCTACACTGTGGTAGTAGTACTAGTGGTGGACCGGCTGTCCTCTAACCTGTGGTAGTAGTACTAGTGGTGGTAGTAGTACTAGTGGTGGTAGTAGTACTAGTGATGGTAGTAGTACTAGTGATGGTAGTAGTACTAGTGGTGGTAGTAGTACTAGTGATGGTAGTAGTACTAGTGGTGGTAGTAGTACTAGTGGTGGTAGTAGTACTAGTGGTGGTAGTAGTACTAGTGGTGGTAGTAGTACTAGTGGTGGTAGTAGTACTAGTGGTGGTAGTAGTACTAGTGGTGGTAGTAGTACTAGTGGTGGTAGTAGTACTAGTGATGGTAGTAGTACTAGTGGTGGTAGTAGTACTAGTGGTGGTAGTAGTACTAGTGGTGGTAGTAGTACTAGTGGTGGTAGTAGTACTAGTGGTGGTAGTAGTACTAGTGGTGGTAGTAGTAGTAGTGGTGGTAGTAGTACTAGTGGTGGTAGTAGTAGTAGTGGTGGTAGTAGTACTAGTGGTGGTAGTAGTACTAGTGGTGGTAGTAGTACTAGTGGTGGTAGTAGTAGTAGTGGTGGTAGTAGTACTAGTGGTGGTAGTAGTACTAGTGGTGGTAGTAGTACTAGTGGTGGTAGTAGTACTAGTGGTGGACCAGCTGTCCTTTAACCTGTGGTAGTAGTACTAGTGGTGGACCAGCTGTCCTCTAACTTGTGGTAGTAGTACTAGTGGTGGACCGGCTGTCCTCTAACCTGTGGTAGTAGTACTAGTGGTGGACCGGCTGTCCTCTACACTGTGGTAGTAGTACTAGTGGTGGACCGGCTGTCCTCTAACCTGTGGTAGTAGTACTAGTGGTGGTAGTAGTACTAGTGGTGGACCAGCTGTCCTCTAACCTGTGGTAGTAGTACTAGTGGTGGTAGTAGTACTAGTGGTGGACCAGCTGTCCTCTAACCTGTGGTAGTAGTACTAGTGGTGGTAGTAGTACTAGTGGTGGACCGGCTGTCCTCTACACTGTGGTAGTAGTACTAGTGGTGGACCGGTTGTCCTCTACACTGTGGTAGTAGTACTAGTGGTGGACCGGCTGTCCTCTAACCTGTGGTAGTAGTACTAGTGGTGGTAGTAGTACTAGTGGTGGACCGGCTGTACTCTACACTGTGGTAGTAGTACTAGCTGTGGACCGGCTGTCCTCTACACTGTGGTAGTAGTACTAGTGGTGGACCAGCTGTCCTCTAACCTGTGGTAGTAGTACTAGTGGTGGACCGGCTGTCCTCTAACCTGTGGTAGTAGTACTAGTGGTGGACCGGCTGTCCTCTAACCTGTGGTAGTAGTACTAGTGGTGGTAGTAGTACTAGTGGTGGTAGTAGTACTAGTGGTGGTAGTAGTACTAGTGGTGGTAGTAGTACTAGTGGTGGTAGTAGTACTAGTGGTGGTAGTAGTACTAGTGGTGGTAGTAGTACTAGTGGTGGTAGTAGTACTAGTGGTGGTAGTAGTACTAGTGGTGGACCAGCTGTCCTCTAACTTGTGGTAGAAGTACTAGTGGAGGACCGGCTGTCCTCTAACCTGTGGTAGTAGTACTAGTGGTGGTAGTAGTACTAGTGGTGGACCGGCTGTCCTCTAATCTGTGGTAGTAGTACTAGTGGTGGTAGTAGTACTAGTGGTGGACCGGCTGTCCTCTACACTGTGGTAGTAGTACTAGTGGTGGACCAGCTGTCCTCTACGCTGTGGTAGCAGTACTAGTGGTGGACCGGCTGTCCTCTAACCTGTGGTAGTAGTACTAGTGGTGGACCGGCTGTCCTCTAACCTGTGGTAGTAGTACTAGTGGTGGACCGGCTGTCCTCTAACCTGTGGTAGTAGTACTAGTGGTGGTAGTAGTACTAGTGGTGGTAGTAGTACTAGTGGTGGTAGTAGTACTAGTGGTGGACCGGCTGTCCTCTACACTGTGGTAGTAGTACTAGTGGTGGACCGGCTGTCCTCTACACTGTGGTAGTAGTACTAGTGGTGGACCGGCTGTCCTCTACACTGTGGGAGTAGTACTAGTAGTGGACCGGCTGTCCTCTAACCTGTGGTAGTAGTACTAGTGGGGGACCGGCTGTCCTCTACACTGTGGTAGTAGTACTAGTGGTGGACCGGCTGTCCTCTAATCTGTGGTAGTAGTACTAGTGGTGGACCGGCTGTCCTCTAATCTGTGGTAGTAGTACTAGTGGTGGACCGGCTGTCCTCTAACCTGTGGTAGTAGTACTAGTGGTGGTAGTAGTACTAGTGGTGGACCGGCTGTCCTCTACGCTGTGGTAGTAGTACTAGTGGTGGACCGGCTGTCCTCTACACTGTGGTAGTAGTACTAGTGGTGGACCGGCTGTCCTCTAACCTGTGGTAGTAGTACTAGTGGAGGACCGGCTGTCCTCTACACTGTGGTAGTAGTACTAGTGGTGGACCGGCTGTCCTCTAACCTGTGGTAGTAGTACTAGTGGTGGACCGGCTGTCCTCTACACTGTGGTAGTAGTACTAGTGGTGGACCGGCTGTCCTCTAACCTGTGGTAGTAGAACTAGTGGAGGACCGGCTGTCCTCTACACTGTGGTAGTAGTACTAGTGGTGGACCGGCTGTCCTCTAACCTGTGGTAGTAGTACTAGTGGTGGACCGGCTGTCCTCTACACTGTGGTAGTAGTACTAGTGGTGGACCGGCTGTCCTCTAACCTGTGGTAGTAGTACTAGTGGTGGACCGGCTGTCCTCTAACCTGTGGTAGTAGTACTAGTGGTGGACCGGCTGTCCTCTACACTGTGGTAGTAGTACTAGTGGTGGACCGGCTGTCCTCTACACTGTGGTAGTAGTACTAGTGGTGGACCGGCTGTCCTCTACACTGTGGTAGTAGTACTAGTGGTGGACCGGCTGTCCTCTAACCTGTGGTAGTAGTACTAGTGGTGGACCGGCTGTCCTCTAACCTGTGGTAGTAGTACTAGTGGTGGACCGGCTGTCCTCTAACCTGTGGTAGTAGTACTAGTGGTGGTAGCAGTACTAGTGGTGGTAGTAGTACTAGTGGTGGACCGGCTGTCCTCTACACTGTGGTAGTAGTACTAGTGGTGGACCGGCTGTCCTCTACACTGTGGTAGTAGTACTAGTGGTGGACCGGCTGTCCTCTACACTGTGGTAGTAGTACTAGTGGTGGACCGGCTGTCCTCTAATCTGTGGTAGTAGTACTAGTGGTGGACCGGCTGTCCTCTAATCTGTGGTAGTAGTACTAGTGGTGGACCGGCTGTCCTCTAACCTGTGGTAGTAGTACTAGTGGTGGTAGTAGTACTAGTGGTGGACCGGCTGTCCTCTAAGCTGTGGTAGTAGTACTAGTGGTGGACCGGCTGTCCTCTACACTGTGGTAGTAGTACTAGTGGTGGACCGGCTGTCCTCTAACCTGTGGTAGTAGTACTAGTGGAGGACCGGCTGTCCTCTACACTGTGGTAGTAGTACTAGTGGTGGACCGGCTGTCCTCTAACCTGTGGTAGTAGTACTAGTGGTGGACCGGCTGTCCTCTACACTGTGGTAGTAGTACTAGTGGTGGACCGGCTGTCCTCTAACCTGTGGTAGTAGTACTAGTGGTGGACCGGCTGTCCTCTAACCTGTGGTAGTAGTACTAGTGGTGGACCGGCTGTCCTCTACACTGTGGTAGTAGTACTAGTGGTGGACCGGCTGTCCTCTACACTGTGGTAGTAGTACTAGTGGTGGACCGGCTGTCCTCTATCCTGTGGTAGTAGTACTAGTGGTGGACCGGCTGTCCTCTACACTGTGGTAGTAGTACTAGTGGTGGACCGGCTGTCCTCTACACTGTGGTAGTAGTACTAGTGGTGGACCGGCTGTCCTCTACACTGTGTTAGTAGTACTAGTGGTGGACCGACTGTCCTCTACACTGTGGTAGTAGTACTAGTGGTGGACCGGCTGTCCTCTACACTGTGGTAGTAGTACTAGTGGTGGACCGGCTGTCCTCTAACCTGTGGTAGTAGTACTAGTGGTGGACCGGCTGTCCTCTAATCTGTGGTAGTAGTACTAGTGGTGGACCGGCTGTCCTCTACACTGTGGTAGTAGTACTAGTGGTGGACCGGCTGTCCTCTAACCTGTGGTAGTAGTACTAGTGGAGGACCGGCTGTCCTCTACACTGTGGTAGTAGTACTAGTGGTGGACCGGCTGTCCTCTAACCTGTGGTAGTAGTACTATTGGTGGACCGGCTGTCCTCTACACTGTGGTAGTAGTACTAGTGGTGGACCGGCTGTCCTCTAACCTGTGGTAGTAGTACTAGTGGTGGACCGGCTGTCCTTTAACCTGTGGTAGTAGTACTAGTGGTGGACCGGCTGTCCTCTACACTGTGGTAGTAGTACTAGTGGGGGACCGGCTGTCCTCTACACTGTGGTAGTAGTACTAGTGGTGGACCGGCTGTCCTCTACACTGTGGTAGTAGTACTAGTGGTGGACCGGCTGTCCTCTAACCTGTGGTAGTAGTACTAGTGGTGGACCGGCTGTCCTCTACACTGTGGTAGTAGTACTAGTGGGGGACCAGCTGTCCTCTACACTGTGTTAGTAGTACTAGTGGTGGACCGGCTGTCCTCTACACTGTGGTAGTAGTACTAGTGGTGGACCGGCTGTCCTCTAATCTGTGGTAGTAGTACTAGTGGGGGACCGGCTGTCCTCTACACTGTGGTAGTAGTACTAGTGGTGGACCGGCTGTCCTCTACACTGTGGTAGTAGTACTAGTGGTGGACCGGCTGTCCTCTAATCTGTGGTAGTAGTACTAGTGGTGGACCGGCTGTCCTCTAACCTGTGGTAGTAGTACTAGTGGTGGTAGTAGTACTAGTGGTGGACCGGCTGTCCTCTAACCTGTGGTAGTAGTACTAGTGGTGGACCGGCTGTCCTCTACACTGTGGTAGTAGTACTAGTGGTGGACCGGCTGTCCTCTATCCTGTGGTAGTAGTACTAGTGGTGGACCGGCTGTCCTCTACACTGTGGTAGTAGTACTAGTGGTGGACCGGCTGTCCTCTACACTGTGTTAGTAGTACTAGTGGTGGACCGGCTGTCCTCTACACTGTGGTAGTAGTACTAGTGGTGGACCGGCTGTCCTCTACACTGTGTTAGTAGTACTAGTGGTGGACCGGCTGTCCTCTACACTGTGTTAGTAGTACTAGTGGTGGACCGGCTGTCCTCTAACCTGTGGTAGTAGTACTAGTGGAGGACCGGCTGTCCTCTACACTGTGGTAGTAGTACTAGTGGTGGACCGGCTGTCCTCTAACCTGTGGTAGTAGTACTAGTGGTGGACCGGCTGTCCTCTACACTGTGTTAGTAGTACTAGTGGTGGACCGGCTGTCCTCTACACTGTGGTAGTAGTACTAGTGGTGGACCGGCTGTCCTCTACACTGTGTTAGTAGTACTAGTGGTGGACCGGCTGTCCTCTACACTGTGTTAGTAGTACTAGTGGTGGACCGGCTGTCCTCTAACCTGTGGTAGTAGTACTAGTGGAGGACCGGCTGTCCTCTACACTGTGGTAGTAGTACTAGTGGTGGACCGGCTGTCCTCTAACCTGTGGTAGTAGTACTAGTGGTGGACCGGCTGTCCTCTACACTGTGGTAGTAGTACTAGTGGTGGACCGGCTGTCCTCTAACCTGTGGTAGTAGT
>NW_026600595.1:55000-70000 GCF_029448725.1 Salvelinus fontinalis | reverse complement strand
CCTACTGAGTCCTGTTCTCTACCTCCAGCTGTGGGAGATCCTACTGAGTCAAGTTCTCTACCTCCAGCTGTGGGAGATCCTACTGAGACCTGTTCTCTACCTCCAGCTGTAGGAGATCCTACTGAGACCTGTTCTCTACCTCCAGCTGTGGGAGATCCTACTGAGTCCTGTTCTCTACCTCCAGCTGTGGGAGATCTTACTGAGTCCTGTTCTCTACCTCCAGCTGTAGGAGATCCTACTGAGTCCTGTTCTCTACCTCCAGCTGTAGGAGATCCTACTGAGTCCTGTTCTCTACCTCCAGCTGTGGGAGATCCTACTGAGACCTGTTCTCTACCTCCAGCTGTAGGAGATCCTACTGAGTCCTGTTCTCTACCTCCAGCTGTGGTAGATCCTACTGAGTCCTGTTCTCTACCTCCAGCTGTGGGAGGTAGTAGATCATACTGCTACCCTGTGTTGGACAGAAGGTCTTCCACAGCAGATTTGGTCCTTCAGGTCCACTGTTTTAATAAACAAGCAGGTGGGCTCCCCTCAGAACCCTAACCCAGTTGGGGTCACCCAGAGAGGGCATGGGGTCCCCCAGAGAGGGCATGGGGTCACCCAGAGAGGGCATGGGGTCACCCAGAGAGGGCATGGGGTCACCCAGAGAGGGCATGGGGTCACCCAGAGAGGCCATGGGATGACCCCAGGAGAGGGCATGGGATTACCACAGGAGGGGGTGGCTCTGGGCTCTCTATTCTGTATGTTGTGTGCTTTGGCTGAGGCTCCATATTGAAGCACCAGGACCCCTGCTCTCCCTGCTGCTCTCCCTGCCAGGCAGGGTGCTTCTCTCTGGGCATAGCTCCAGGGGTGGCAGGGTCTCTCTGGGCGTAGGGCCAGGCCTCTCTCTCTCTCTGTTTGCCCTGGTAATAAGCAGCGGGCCATGGTGGCACTGCCAGGATAACTTCAGGAGGAAATACACACTTATGTAAATAAGTGATTTTTATATTTTCTTTTATAAATTAGCAAAACAAATGTCATTATGGGTTATTGTGTGTAGGTTGATGAGGGGGGGAATGGTTAAATCCGTATTAGAATAAGGCTGTAACGTAACAAAATGTGGAAAAAGTCAAGGGGTCTGAATACTTTCCGCATGCACTGTACATATGAACGGATTGGTCGAGGGCACTAGAACATTCTGCAGCACCGGGCCTCACCCTACTAGAACAGTCTGCAGCACCCGGCCTCACCCTACTAGAACAGTCTGCAGCACCCGGCCTCACCCTACTAGAACATTCTGCAGCACCGGGCCTCACCCTACTAGAACATTCTGCAGCACCGGGCCTCACCCTACTAGAACATTCTGCAGCACCGGGCCTCACCCTACTAGAACATTCTGCAGCACCGGGCCTCACCCTACTAGAACATTCTGCAGCACCGGGCCTCACCCTACTAGAACATTCTGCAGCACCGGGCCTCACCCTACTAGAACAGTCTGCACCACCAGACCTCACCCTACTAGAACATTCTGCAGCACCGGGCCTCACCCTACTAGAACATTCTGCAGCACCGGGCCTCACCCTACTAGAACATTCTGCAGCACCTGGCCTCACCCTACTAGAACATTCTGCAGCACCTGGCCTCACCCTACTAGAACATTCTGCAGCACCGGGCCTCACCCTACTAGAACAGTCTGCATCACCCGGCCTCACCCTACTAGAACAGTCTGCAGCACCCGGCCTCACCCTACTAGAACATTCTGCAGCACCCGGCCTCACCCTACTAGAACAGTCTGCAGCACCGGGCCTCACCCTACTAGAACATTCTGCAGCACCGGGCCTCACCCTACTAGAACATTCTGCAGCACCGGGCCTCACCCTACTAGAACATTCTGCAGCACCCGGCCTCACCCTACTAGAACAGTCTGCAGCACCCGGCCTCACCCTACTAGAACAGTCTGCAGCACCCGGCCTCACCCTACTAGAACAGTCTGCATCACCCGGCCTCACCCTACTAGACCAGTCTGCAGCACCCGGCCTCACCCTACTAGACCAGTCTGCAGCACCCGGCCTCACCCTACTAGACCAGTCTGCAGCACCTCACCCTACTAGAACAGTCTGCAGCACCCGGCCTCACCCTACTAGAACAGTCTGCAGCACCCGGCCTCACCCTACTAGAACATTCTGCAGCACCCGGCCTCACCCTACTAGAACAGTCTGCAGCACCAGGCCTCCCCCTACTAGAACAGTCTGCAGCACCCGGCCTCACCCTACTAGACCAGTCTGCAGCACCCGGCCTCACCCTACTAGAATAGTCTCCATCACCCGGCCTCACCCTACTAGAACATTCTGCAGCACCAGGCCTCACCCTACTAGAAAAGTCTGCAGCACCCGGCCTCACCCTACTAGAACAGTCTGCAGCACCAGGCCTCACCCTACTAGAACAGTCTGCATCACCCGGCATCACCCTACTAGAACAATCTGCATCACCCGGCATCACCCTACTAGAACATTCTGCAGCACCAGGCCTCACCCTACTAGAACAGTCTGCAGCACCCGGCCTCACCCTACTAGAACAGTCTGCAGCACCAGGCCTCACCCTACTAGAACAGTCTGCAGCACCCGGCCTCACCCTACTAGAACAGTCTGCAGCACCCGGTCTCACACTACTAGAACAGTCTGCAGCACCCGGCCTCACCCTACTAGAACAGTCTGCAGCACCCGGCCTCACCCTACTAGAACAGTCTGCAGCACCCGGTCTCACCCTACTAGAACAGTCTGCAGCACCTCACCCTACTAGAACAGTCTGCAGCACCCGGCCTCACCCTACTAGAACAGTCTGCGTCACCCTACTAGAACATTCTGCAGCACCCGGCCTCACCCTACTAGAACATTCTGCAGCACCAGGCCTCACCCTACTAGAACATTCTGCAGCACACGGCCTCACCCTACTAGAACAGTCTGCAGAACCCGGCCTCACCCTACTAGAACAGTCTGCAGCACCCGGCCTCACCCTACTAGACCAGTCTGCAGCACCCGGCCTCACCCTACTAGAACAGTCTGCAGCACCCGGCCTCACCCTACTAGAACAGTCTGCAGCACCCGGCCTCACCCTACTAGAACAGTCTGCAGCACCCGGCCTCACCCTACTAGAACAGTCTGCAGCACCTCACCCTACTAGAACAGTCTGCAGCACCCGGCCTCACCCTACTAGAACAGTCTGCAGCACCCGGCCTCACCCTACTAGACCAGTCTGCAGCACCTCACCCTACTAGAACAGTCTGCAGCACCCGGCCTCACCCTACTAGACCAGTCTGCAGCACCCGGCCTCACCCTACTAGAACAGTCTGCAGCACCCGGCCTCACCCTACTAGACCAGTCTGCAGCCCCCGGCCTCACCCTACTAGACCAGTCTGCAGCCCCCGGCCTCACCCCACTAGAACAGTCTGCATCACCCGGCCTCACCCTACTAGAACAGTCTGCAGCACCCGGCCTCACCCTACTAGAACAGTCTGCAGCACCCGGCCTCACCCTACTAGAACAGTCTGCAGCACCAGGCCTCCCCCTACTAGAACAGTCTCCATCACAGGGCCTCACCCTACTGGAACAGTCTGCAGCACCCGGCCTCACCCTACTAGACCAGTCTGCAGCACCCTCACCCTACTAGACCAGTCTGCAGCACCCGGCCTCACCCTACTAGACCAGTCTGCAGCACCCGGCCTCACCCTACTAGAACAGTCTGCAGCACCAGACCTCACCCTACTAGAACAGTCTGCAGCACCCTCACCCTACTAGAACAGTCTGCAGCACCCTCACCCTACTAGACCAGTCTGCAGCACCCGGCCTCACCCTACTAGAACAGTCTGCAGCACCTCACCCTACTAGAACAGTCTGCAGCACCTCACCCTACTAGAACAGTCTGCAGCACCTCACCCTACTAGACCAGTCTGCAGCACCCGGCCTCACCCTACTAGAACAGTCTGCAGCACCCGGCCTCACCCTACTAGAACATTCTGCAGCACCGGGCCTCACCCTACTAGAACATTCTGCAGCACCGGGCCTCACCCTACTAGAACAGTCTGCAGCACCCTCACCCTACTAGACCAGTCTGCAGCACCCGGCCTCACCCTACTAGAATAGTCTGCATCACCCGGCCTCACCCTACTAGAAAATTCTGCAGCACCAGGCCTCACCCTACTAGAAAAGTCTGCAGCACCCGGCCTCACCCTACTAGAACAGTCTGCAGCACCGGGCCTCACCCTACTAGAACATTCTGCAGCACCAGGCCTCACCCTACTAGAACAGTCTGCAGCACCCGGCCTCACCCTACTAGAACAGTCTGCAGCACCAGGCCTCACCCTACTAGAACAGTCTGCAGCACCCGGCCTCACCCTACTAGAACAGTCTGCAGCACCCGGCCTCACCCTACTAGACCAGTCTGCAGCACCCGGCCTCACCCTACTAGAACAGTCTGCAGCACCCGGCCTCACCCTACTAGAACAGTCTGCAGCACCCAGCCTCACCCTACTAGAACAGTCTGCAGCACCCGGCCTCACCCTACTAGACCAGTCTGCAGCACCCGGCCTCACCCTACTAGACCAGTCTGCAGCACCCGGCCTCACACTACTAGACCAGTCTGCAGCACCCGGTCTCACCCTACTAGACCAGTCTGCAGCACCCGGCCTCACCCTACTAGAACAGTCTGCAGCACCTCACCCTACTAGAACAGTCTGCAGCACCCGGCCTCACCCTACTAGAACAGTCTGCAGCACCCGGCCTCACCCTACTAGAACAGTCTGCAGCACCTCACCCTACTAGAACAGTCTGCAGCACCCGGCCTCACCCTACTAGAACAGTCTGCAGCACCCTCACCCTACTAGAACAGTCTGCAGCACCCGGCCTCACCCTACTAGACCAGTCTGCAGCACCCAGCCTCACCCTACTAGAACAGTCTGCATCACCCGGCCTCACCCTACTAGACCAGTCTGCAGCACCCGGCCTCACACTACTAGAACAGTCTGCAGCACCCGGCATCACCCTACTAGAACAGTCTGCAGCACCAGGCCTCACACTACTAGAACAGTCTGCAGCACCCGGCCTCACCCTACTAGACCAGTCTGCATCACCCGGCCTCACCCTACTAGACCAGTCTGCAGCACCCGGCCTCACCCTACTAGAACAGTCTGCAGCACCCGGCCTCACCCTACTAGAACAGTCTGCAGCACCCGGCCTCACCCTACTAGACCAGTCTGCAGCACCCGGCCTCACCCTACTAGACCAGTCTGCAGCACCAGGCCTCACCCTACTAGAACAGTCTGCAGCACCCGGTCTCACCCTACTAGAACAGTCTGCAGCACCCGGTCTCACCCTACTAGAACAGTCTGCAGCACCCGGCCTCACCCTACTAGAACATTCTGCAGCACCCGGCCTCACCCTACTAGAACATTCTGCAGCACCTGGCCTCACCCTACTAGAACATTCTGCAGCACCTCACCCTACTAGACCAGTCTGCAGCACCCGGCCTCACCCTACTAGAACAGTCTGCGTCACCCTACTAGAACATTCTGCAGCACCCGGCCTCACCCTACTAGAACATTCTGCAGCACCAGGCCTCACCCTACTAGAACATTCTGCAGCACACGGCCTCACCCTACTAGAACATTCTGCAGCACCAGGCCTCACCCTACTAGAACAGTCTGCAGCACACGGCCTCACCCTACTAGAACATTCTGCAGCACCAGGCCTCACCCTACTAGAACAGTCTGCAGCACCCGGCCTCACCCTACTAGAACAGTCTGCAGCACCCGGCCTCACCCTACTAGACCAGTCTGCAGCACCCGGCCTCACCCTACTAGAACAGTCTGCAGCACCTCACCCTACTAGAACAGTCTGCAGCACCCGGCCTCACCCTACTAGAACAGTCTACAGCACCAGGCGTCACCCTACTAGAACAGTCTGCAGCACCCGGCCTCACCCTACTAGAACAGTCTGCAGCACCCAGCCTCACACTACTAGAACAGTCTGCAGCACCCGGCCTCACCCTACTAGACCAGTCTGCAGCCCCCGGCCTCACCCTACTAGACCAGTCTGCAGCCCCCGGCCTCACCCTACTAGAACAGTCTGCATCACCCGGCCTCACCCTACTAGAACAGTCTGCAGCACCCGGCCTCACCCTACTAGAACAGTCTGCAGCACCCGGCCTCACCCTACTAGAACAGTCTGCAGCACCAGGCCTCCCCCTACTAGAACAGTCTGCAGCACCCGGCCTCACCCTACTAGAACAGTCTGCAGCACCCTCACCCTACTGGAACAGTCTGCAGCACCCGGCCTCACCCTACTAGACCAGTCTGCAGCACCCTCACCCTACTAGACCAGTCTGCAGCACCCGGCCTCACCCTACTAGAATAGTCTGCAGCACCCGGCCTCACCCTACTAGAACAGTCTGCAGCACCCGGCCTCCCCCTACTAGAACAGTCTGCAGCACCTCACCCTACTAGAACAGTCTGCAGCACCCGGCCTCACCCTACTAGAACAGTCTGCAGCACCCGGTCTCACCCTACTAGACCAGTCTGCAGCACCTGGCCTCACCCCACTAGAACAGTCTGCATCACCCGGCCTCACCCTACTAGACCAGTCTGCAGCACCCGGCCTCACCCTACTAGAACAGTCTGCAGCACCAGGCCTCACCCTACTAGAAAAGTCTGCAGCACCCGGCCTCACCCTACTAGAACAGTCTGCAGCACCAGGCCTCACCCTACTAGAACAGTCTGCATCACCCGGCATCACCCTACTAGAACAGTCTGCATCACCCTGCATCACCCTACTAGAACATTCTGCAGCACCAGGCCTCACCATACTAGAACAGTCTGCAGCACCCGGCCTCACCCTACTAGAACAGTCTGCAGCACCAGGCCTCACCCTACTAGAACAGTCTGCAGCACCCGGCCTCACCCTACTAGAACAGTCTGCAGCACCTCACCCTACTAGAACAGTCTGCAGCACCCGGCCTCACCCTACTAGACCAGTCTGCAGCACCCGGCCTCACCCTACTAGAACAGTCTGCAGCACCCGGCCTCACCCTACTAGAACAGTCTGCAGCACCCAGCCTCACCCTACTAGAACAGTCTGCAGCACCCGGCCTCACCCTACTAGACCAGTCTGCAGCACCCGGCCTCACCCTACTAGAACAGTCTGCATCACCCGGCCTCACCCTACTAGACCAGTCTGCAGCACCCGGCCTCACCCTACTAGACCAGTCTGCAGCACCCGGCCTCACCCTACTAGAACAGTCTGCAGCACCTCACCCTACTAGAACAGTCTGCAGCACCCGGCCTCACCCTACTAGAACAGTCTGCAGCACCCGGTCTCACCCTACTAGAACAGTCTGCAGCACCCGGCCTCACCCTGCTAGAACAGTCTGCAGCACCCGGCCTCACCCTACTAGAACAGTCTGCAGCAACCGGCCTCACCCTACTAGAACAGTCTGCAGCACCAGGCCTCACCCTGCTAGAACAGTCTGCAGCACCCGGCCTCGCCCTACTAGAACAGTCTGCAGCACCCGGCCTCACCCTGCTAGAACAGTCTGCATCACCCGGCCTCACCCTGCTAGAACATTCTGCAGCACCCGGCCTCACCCTACTAGAACAGTCTGCAGCACCCGGCCTCACCCTACTAGACCAGTCTGCAGCACCCGGCCTCACCCTACTAGACCAGTCTGCAGCACCCGGCCTCACCCTGCTAGAACAGTCTGCAGCACCCGGCCTCACCCTACTAGACCAGTCTGCGGCACCCGGCCTCACCCTGCTAGAACAGTCTGCAGCACCCGGCCTCACCCTACTAGAACAGTCTGCAGCACCAGGCCTCACCCTACTAGAACAGTCTGCGGCACCTCACCCTACTAGACCAGTCTGCAGCACCCGGCCTCACCCTACTAGACCAGTCTGCGGCACCCGGCCTCACCCTACTAGACCAGTCTGCAGCACCTCACCCTACTAGAACAGTCTGCAGCACCCGGCCTCACCCTACTAGAACAGTCTGCATCACCTCACCCTACTAGAACAGTCTGCGGCACCCGGCCTCACCCTACTAGAACAGTCTGCAGCACCTGGCCTCACCCTACTAGAACAGTCTGCAGCACCTCACCCTACTAGACCAGTCTGCAGCACCTCACCCTACTAGACCAGTCTACAGCACCCGGCCTCACCCTACTAGAACAGTCTGCAGCACCAGGCCTCACCCTACTAGAACAGTCTGCAGCACCCGGCCTCACCCTACTAGAACAGTCTGCAGCACCAGGCCTCACCCTACTAGAACAGTCTGCAGCACCCGGCCTCACCCTACTAGACCAGTCTGCAGCACCTCACCCTACTAGACCAGTCTGCAGCACCTCACCCTACTAGACCAGTCTACAGCACCCGGCCTCACCCTACTAGACCAGTCTACAGCACCCGGCCTCACCCTACTAGAACAGTCTGCAGCACCCGGCCTCGCCCTACTAGAACAGTCTGCATCACCCGGCCTCGCCCTACTAGAACAGTCTGCAGCACCCGGCCTCCCCCTGCTAGACCAGTCTGCAGCACCCGGCCTCACCCTGCTAGACCAGTCTGCAGCACCCGGCCTCACCCTACTAGACCAGTCTGCAGCACCCGGCCTCACCCTACTAGAACAGTCTGCAGCACCTGGCCTCACCCCACTAGAACAGTCTGCAGCACCCGGCCTCACCCTACTAGAACAGTCTGCATCACCCGGCCTCACCCTACTAGAACAGTCTGCATCACCCGGCCTCACCCTACTAGAACAGTCTGCATCACCCGGCCTCACCCTACTAGAACAGTCTGCAGCACCCGGCCTCACCCTACTAGAACAGTCTGCATCACCCGGCCTCACCCTACTAGAATCTGAAGTCAAATGTCTACTGTTTGCTGATGAAGAATCTCAGTAAGACACAAAGAATGGAGTTCCAAAACCAGTTCCAAAAGTTCCAAAACCAGTTCCAAAAGTTCCAAAAGCAGTTCCAAAACTTCCAAAACCAGTTCCAAAAGTTCCAAAACCAGTTCCAAAAGTTCCAAAACCAGTTCCAAAAGTTCCAAAAACTAAAACCAGTCCAGTTGCCAGGACAACAAATACAAATTCCACCTGGACACCGTTGCCACACAAAAAATGCCCATAACAGACAACAGGGCAACAAAGTTTGTGGACAATTAAGACGAGACAATATGAGTGTTTGTAGCCCGTTTCATTGCATGTTCCAGCCAACTTCACAAAGTGTCAGTGCCTTTTATTTAGTGGCCCATAATGCAACAGAGTATTTCCGCAGGCAGACGGAGAGGCAGGCCCTGGGCCACATGAAGATGATCCTGAGAGAGAGGGTATCTAGGATTGGTTATATATACCCTACTAGAACAGTCTGCAGCACCCGGCCTCACCCAGACGGAGAGGCAGGCCCTGGGCCACATGAGGATGATCCTGAGAGAGGGGGTATCTAGGATTGGTTATATATACCCTACTAGAACAGTCTGCAGCACCCGGCCTCACCCAGACGGAGAGGCAGGCCCTGGGCCACATGAAGATGATCCTGAGAGAGAGGGTATCTAGGATTGGTTATATATACCCTACTAGAACAGTCTGCAGCACCCGGCCTCACCCAGACGGAGAGGCAGGCCCTGGGCCACATGAAGATGATCCTGAGAGAGAGGGAATCTAGGATTGGTTAGAATTTATCAACCTGGATAATCTGACGCCGCTGCCGTCGCTCGGGGAAACAACCAATGAGACTAATCCTTCTGTTTTGGTTGAGTTCTTCTTCTGGGAAAGAATACATATGTATTTGCATATCTCCTTATTTATTTTTTCAGCAAAATTCAAGGAGAAATTAACATGGGAAATAATAACATTAATAATTAGACTATAGTGTTAAAATAGACGAGTTTCAAGTCCCAATATTCAGGCCGAACATCCCAGAAGATGTCCTGAGGAGTGTACAAATATAAACACAACCAGTTAACATGGGAAATTATAGCTATACAATGTGTCTAATGACATTAAGATCAACATCAGACTTTAGACCAAATGTCTGGTCCCACAAACCAGGCTAAGACCCCAGAAGAAGTTCTAATGTCCTGTGTATGGTTCTGTGTGGCTCAGTTGGGAAACCAGACTAAGACCCAGAAGAAGTTCTAATGTCCTGTGTATATCGAATGTGCGACCCGGGCTGGGAAAATTGTGGATTACTGTAACTTCCGCGACGCATAAAAAGCCCTCCCCCGCCCTCCTTTCGGCAAATCTGACCACGACTCCATTTTGTTGCTCCCAGCCTATAGACAGAAACTTAGACAGGAAGCTCCCGTGCTCAGGTCTGTTCAACGCTGGTCCGACCAATCTGATTCCACGCTTCAAGATTGCTTCGATCACGTGGACTGGGATATGTTCCAGATAGCATCGAACAACACCATTGATGTATACGCTGATTCGGTTAGCGAGTTTATTAGCAAGTGCATCGGTGATGTTGTACCCACAGCGTCTATTAAAACCTTCCCCAACCAGAAACTGTGGATTGATGGCAGCATTCGCGCAAAACTGAAAGCGTGAACCACTGCTTTTAATCACGGCAAGGCGACTGGAAACATGACCGAATACAAACAGTGTAGCTATTCCCTCCGCAAGGCAATCAAACAAGCTAAGCGTCAGTATAGAGACAAAGTAGAGTCGTAATTCAACGGCTCAGACACGAGAGGTATGTGGCAGGGTCTACAGTCAATCATGGACTACAAAAAGAAAACCAGCCCCGTCGCAGACCAGGATGTCTTGCTCCCAGACAAATTCGCTTTGAGGACAATACAGTGCCACCGACACGGCCCGCTCCCAAAACCTGCGGGCTCTCCTTCAATGCAGCCGAGGTGAGTAAAACATTTAAACGTGTTAACCCTCGCAAGGCTGAAAGCCCAGACGGCATCCCCGGCCGCGTCCTCAGAGCATGCGCAGACCAGCTGGCTGGTGTGTTTGCCGACATATTCAATCAATCCTTATCCCAGTCTGCTGTTCCCACATGCTTCAAGAGGGCCACCATTGTTCCTGTTCCCAAGAAAGCTAAGGTAACTGAGCTAAACAACTATCGCCCCGTAGCACTCACTTCCGTCATCATGAAGTGCTTTGAGAGACTAGTTAAGGATCATATCACCTCCACCCTACCTGACACCCTAGACCCACTCCAATTTGCTTACCGACCCAATAGGTCCACAGACGACGCAATCGCAACCACACTGCACACTGCCCTAACCCATCTGGACAAGAGGAATACCTATGTGAGAATGCTGTTCTTTGACTACAGCTCAGCATTCAACACCATAGTATCCTCCAAACTCATCATTAAGCTAGAGACCCTGGGTCTGAACCCCGCCCTATGCAACTGGGTCCTGGACTTCCTGACGGGCCGCCCCCAGGTGGTGAAGGTAGCAAACAACACCTCCACTTCACTGATCCTCATCCCTGGGGCCCCACAAGGGTGCGTTCTGAGCCCTCTCCTGTACTCCCTGTTCGCCCACTACTGCGTGGCCATGCACGCCTCCAACTCAATCATCAAGTTTGCAGACGACACTACAGTGGTAGGCTTGATTACCAACAACGACAATTTGTAAGTGGCTCTGGATAAGAGCGTCTGCTAAATGACTTAAATGTAAACGACGAGACGGCCTACAGGGAGGAGGTGAGGGCCCTCGGAGTGTGGTGTCAGGAAAATAACCTCACAATCAATGTCAACAAAACAAAGGAGATGATCGTGGACTTCAGGAAACAGCAGAGGGAGCACCCCCCTATCCACATCAACGGGGCAGTAGTGGAGAAGGTGGAAAGTTTAAAGTTCCTCGGCGTACACATCACGGACAAACTGAATTGGTCCACCCACACAGACAGCATTGTGAAGAAGGCGCAGCAGCGCCTCTTCAACCTCAGGAGGCTGAAGAAATTTGGCTTGTCAACAAAAACACACAATCGAGAGCATCCTGTCGGGCTGTATCACCGCCTGGTACGGCAACTGCTCCGCCCATAACCGTAAGGCTCTCCAGAGGGTAGTGAGGTCTGCACAACGCATCACCGGGGGAAAACTACCTGCCCTCCTGGACACCTACACCACCCGATGTCACAGGAAGGCCATAAAGATCATCAAGGACAACAACCACCTGAGCCACTGCCTGTTCACCCCGCTATCTCCCAGAAGGCGAGGTCAGTACAGGTGCATCAAAGCTGAGACCGAGAGACTGGAAAAACAGCTTATATCTCAAGGCCATCAGGCTGTTAAACAGCCACCACTAACATTGAGAGGCTGCTGCCAACATACTGACTCAAATCTCCAGCCACTTTAATAATTAATAATTGGATGTAATAAATGTATCACTAGTCACTTTAAACAATGCCACTTTAAATAATGTTTACATACCCTACATTACTCATCTCATATGTATATACTGTACTCTATACCATCTACTGCATCTTGCCTATGCCGTTCGGCCATCGCTCATCCATATATTTATATGTACATATTCTTATTCATTCCTTTACACTTGTCTGTAAAAGGTAGTTGTTGTGAAATTGTCAGATTACTTGTTAGATATTACTGCACGGTCGGAACTAGAAGCACAAGCATTTCGCTACACTCGCATTAACATCTGCTAACCATGTGTATGTGACTAATAACATCTGCTAACCATGTGACCAATAACATCTGCTAACCATGTGACCAATAACATCTGCTAACCATGTGTATGTGACCAATAACATCTGCTAACCATGTGTATGTGACCAATAACATCTGCTAACCATGTGACCAATAACATCTGCTAGCCATGTGTATGTGACCAATAACATCTGCTAACCATGTGACCAATAACATCTGCTAACCATGTGTATGTGACCAATAACATCTGCTAACCATGTGTATGTGACCAATAACATCTGCTAACCATGTGACCAATAACATCTGCTAACCATGTGTATGTGACCAATAACATCTGCTAACCATGTGTATGTGACCAATAACATCTGCTAACCATGTGTATGTGACCATTAACATCTGCTAACCATGTGTATGTGACCATTAACATCTGCTAACCATGTGTATGTGACCAATAACATCTGCTAACCATGTGACCAATAACATCTGCTAACCATGTGTATGTGACCAATAACATCTGCTAACCATGTGTATGTGACCAATAACATCTGCTAACCATGTGACCAATAACATCTGCTAACCATGTGTATGTGACCAATAACATCTGCTAACCATGTGTATGTGACCATTAACATCTGCTAACCATGTGTATGTGACCAATAACATCTGCTAACCATGTGACCAATAACATCTGCTAACCATGTGACCAATAACATCTGCTAACCATGTGTATGTGACCATTAACATCTGCTAACCATGTGACCAATAACATCTGCTAACCATGTGTATGTGACCAATAACATCTGCTAACCATGTGTATGTGACCAATAACATCTGCTAACCATGTGTATGTGACCAATAACATCTGCTAACCATGTGTATGTGACCATTAACATCTGCTAACCATGTGTATGTGACCAATAACATCTGCTAACCATGTGTATGTGACCATTAACATCTGCTAACCATGTGTATGTGACCAATAACATCTGCTAACCATGTGTATGTGACCAATAACATCTGCTAACCATGTGTATGTGACCAATAACATCTGCTAACCATGTGTATGTGACCATTAACATCTGCTAACCATGTGACCAATAACATCTGTTAACCATGTGTATGTGACCAATAACATCTGCTAACCATGTGTATGTGACCAATAACATCTGTTAACCATGTGACTAATAACATCTGCCAACCATGTGACCAATAACATCTGCTAACCATGTGTATGTGACCAATAACATCTGCTAACCATGTGTATGTGACCAATAACATCTGCTAACCATGTGTATGTGACCAATAACATCTGTTAACCATGTGACTAATAACATCTGCTAACCATGTGACCAATAACATCTGCTAACCATGTGTATGTGACCAATAACATCTGCTAACCATGTGACCAATAACATCTGCTAACCATGTGTATGTGACCAATAACATCTGTTAACCATGTGACCAATAGCATCTGATAACCATGTGTATGTGACCAATAACATCTGTTAACCATGTGACCAATAACATCTGCTAACCGTGTGACCAATAACATCTGCTAACCATGTGTATGTGACCAATAACATCTGCTAACCATGTGTATGTGACCAATAGCATCTGCTAACCATGTGTATGTGACCAATAGCATCTGCTAACCATGTGTATGTGACCATTAACATCTGCTAACCATGTGTATGTGACCATTAACATCTGCTAACCATGTGACCAATAGCATCTGCTAACCATGTGTATGTGACCATTAACATCTGCTAACCATGTGTATGTGACCATTAACATCTGCTAACCATGTGTATGTGACCAATAACATCTGCTAACCATGTGTATGTGACCATTAACATCTGCTAACCATGTGTATGTGACCATTAACATCTGCTAACCATGTGTATGTGACCAATAACATCTGCTAACCATGTGTATGTGACCAATAACATCTGCTAACCATGTGTATGTGACCAATAGCATCTGCTAACCATGTGTATGTGACCATTAACATCTGCTAACCATGTGTATGTGACCAATAGCATCTGCTAACCATGTGTATGTGACCATTAACATCTGCTAACCATGTGTATGTGACCATTAACATCTGCTAACCATGTGACCAATAACATCTGCTAACCATGTGTATGTGACCAATAGCATCTGCTAACCATGTGTATGTGACCAATAGCATCTGCTAACCATGTGACCAATAGCATCTGCTAACCATGTGTATGTGACCAATAGCATCTGCTAACCGTGTGACCAATAACATCTGCTAACCATGTGTATGTGACCAATAACATCTGCTAACCATGTGTATGTGACCAATAACATCTGCTAACCATGTGACCAATAGCA